>NC_057925.1:14276072-14577652 GCF_018873765.1 Telopea speciosissima | reverse complement strand
TTTGTAAATTGCAATTGCATATTCTAGTTGATTTCATTTATTTTTTATATATTATAGTAGTAAATTATGTGTAGCATACGCATATTTGAGAAATATACAGCCAAGGTATGTCGTAATATTTTTTAAATTTAAGGTTTGAAACCAAACTAGCATTTCATTGTGCTTTTTAACAACCTAAAGGTTCCATTGTATTTAGGGATGCTTAATTAGGGTCTCCATGAAGTTTCGGGCCATATTATGGCCATTAGACAACCAAAATGGTCAAACGAAACCAACCACTGAACTGCATAAAGTTTTGATTGAAATTCAATGGTTTCCCAAAAAAATCGGTTTCAACCAAGGTCGAAACAAACTTCTTGAGCCTTGCTCATAAGCAACTCATCTTAGACATGTATGGATGCGGGACGCCCCACTATGCTAGACACGTGTCAGTGTCCAAGTGTCCACTCATCATAGCGTGGGAGGAACTACAATACACAAAACAGAGAAACATATTTTACTTCTATCCATCAACTCGGGAAAAAAATTACTCATAAAAATTTTGAAAACATTGGTAAGTAAGAACTGACTATTGGGCGACATATATGAAGGCTTTTCAGGGCAGCTCGTCAACCAGCAAAAAAGCTGCTTTGTGTTGGGCGACAAGGTCTCGATGACTAGAGCCCATATGGTAGGGGCAGTTACTAGTTTCTCTCGGAAGTCGCTCCCAATCACCTATTTGGGGGCCCCTCTCTGGAAGACTCAAAATTTGTTTCTTTGATGACCTTGTCGAGAAAATAAGAAACAAAGTGGCAGGTTGGAAGGGGAGACTCTTATCCTCGAGGGGTGTAACTCGGTTAAAACATGTTCTCTCTTCCATCCCATCCATGTTCATGCCACATTGGATCCGCCAAAAGCTGTCATTCGGAGGCTATAAGGGATTTTTGCTGATTTCCTTTGGGGAAGTTCGGAATGGGGAAAACGCAAACATTGGGTGTGTTGGAGGAAGGTTTGTAGGCCACTTGAGGAAGGAGGGTTGGGAGTTAGACTTCTGGAGGATGTTGGCCTTTCTCTCAGGCTTAAAGGTCTTTAGAGGGTCCTTCCTGACCATTCACTTTGGAGTGACTTCTTCAAGGCAAAGTTCTTTAAAAATTTACATGTTGCTTTGGTTGGGTCGCATGGGGTTGGCTCAAAGTCTTGGCGTAATACTCTGGCTTTCAAGGGGTTCTTAATGGACAGATCAAGGTGGTTGCTTGGCTCTGGCAAGATTTCCTTCTGGCTTGATAATTGGTCCAGGGCTGGCCCTTTTATTGATACTGTTGACAGTGGACTTCTGGTTGATTTGGGGTTGTACGTCAAGGAGGCGTTTGAGAAGGATGGTTCTTGGAAGCAGGACATTTTAAACCACATTGATTCAGCTGAGATAAGAAATAGCATTTCTCATGGTAACTTTGCTCTTTCAGATAGAGATGATGTTTTGGTTTGGACCCCGGCTAGTGATTGGTGTTCCTCTACTAAGTCAGCTTGGGATGAAGTACGGTGTGGGTCCCCTGTGATCTCTTATGCTAAGTGGATCTGGAATCATTCCTTGCCCTTGAAAGTGGCCTTTTTTACTTCGCAGCTTCTTAACGGAAAAATCCCCACAGATGACTCTTTAATGTCAATTGGTATCCCCCTAGCTTCCAAATGCAACTGCTGGGAGATGACTGATCATTGCCTGATTTCTGATGGAACGATTTCCAAATTGGGGATATTTCTCGCGTATTTTTTACTTCGCTTCCCTTCCGTCACAGGCTGCTAGAAGTCGGATTACCCTTTGGCAGGGGTCGGTGAGCTACAAAAGTTTGAGTGCTTATATCATAGGGATCTTGCCTTCTCTGATCATCTAGGAATTATGGAAGGAGAGAAACAATAGGAGGCATAGGGGAAAAAGACACTCTGCTAGTTCCATTGTGGAATGCATTAAAGTTTGGGTGGAAGACCTTCTGTTGCCCCCCAAGGTTGGTCGCTTGGGGTCCGCTAGAGATGGTTTAATTCTTCAGTGCTTTGGTCTCTTGATGCCACCCCCCCAAGCTGAAACGCCCTCTCCCAGTTTGCCTCTGTGAAGCTGAATGTGGATGGTGCTCGTAGGGGTAACCCGGGCTATGGAGGGGTTGGAGGAGTCATTAGGGATTCGAATGGAGTGGTCCTGGCAGCTTTCTCTAACTTTTATGGTGCTTGCACAAACTTAATTGCTGAGCTAAGGGCCTTGAGGTATGGTTTGCTCTTGTGCCAAGAGTTAGGTTTCTTTGATTTGGCGGTTAACTCGGACTCTAATTCCACTATCAGAATGGTTAACCTCAAGAGAAGTAACTTATGGAAGCGTTGGTATTGGTTCCAGCAGGTCTTGGCCTTGGTTTCCTCTACTCGGGCTTATGTGTCCTTTACATAGTTCAAGAACTGGCGAGATCTCGGAGATCTCCGAGTTTCTCGGTTTTTCGAAATCCCGAGACGAGACTGCCTACGAGTCTCAAAATGTCAATATCTCTCCGAAATCTCGGATCTCAGTCGAGATCTTGACATAGAAAAATGCTCATATAGGTCCTTTATATGAATGCCAGATCTCGAGATCTTGCTGGAAATTCTTGGTATACAGACACCTATCTATGCCAAGAACCAAGACAAACAAGACAGACACTTATTTATGCCTAATATCATTTAAGTAAATGTTTTTGTATTACATTTACTTAAGATATTATTCATAAATAAGCAAATACTCCCTATTTGAATCCAATAAAAATAGTTAAAAAATCAAATTCCAAAAGGAAAAGAATCAACCCCCCAGTTCAAGAACAAAAACTGGATTTTCGGCGGTAGGTGCAATTTTCAACTTTCTAACGTTGGGGTTTTTCTCAAATCTAAAAATTCCATAAATCTAGTTATGGTCAAACATTCCTAAAAGCCAAAAGTGCGGTAAAATATTCATTTGTTTTGATGTCCAAAAAACTATTTTCATTTAGAGCGATTTTGACAGCATTCTCTCATACCGAATTAAGTTTGACCGGTACATAACTCCTTCAATATAAATCAGATTTCAGCAATCTTGTACTTGTTGGAAAGCCTTTTGTTTGACCATAACAAGATTTATGGAATTTTTAGATTTGAGAAAAAACCCAGCATTAGAAAGTTGAAAATTGCACCTACCGCCAAAAATCCAGTTTTTGTTCTTGAACTGGGGGGTTGACTTTTTTCCTTTTCGAATTTGATTTTTTAACTATTTTTATTTGATTCAAATAGGGGGGTATTTGCTTATTTATGAATAATATCTTAAGTAAATGAAATAACAAATACAAAAGCATTTACTTAAATGATACTAGGCATAAATAAGTGTGTTTGTCCTGTGTCTGTCCTGGTTTCTAGCATAAGTAAGTGCCTGTCTTGCTTTCTCATTAACTGAAACTCCTATTTGGACTTTGTTTTTGCAAAATCTGATAGTGCCATTGTGTTTAAATGGCCTAAAATAGGCTGAGTACCAAGTTTCAGACCCAAACTAGGTCTAAAACCCACCGAGATGAGGCTTCGAGTCGAGGAAAAAAAAAATGCACCAACTCGGCGAGATCTCGCTGAGATCTCGGCTCAACTCGGTTTTTCAAGGGTCCGAGTTGGCACTGAGACCCGAGTTTTCGAACCTTGGTCCTTTGCTTTTCGTCAGAGCAGTAGGACGGCTAACTGGTGGGCTAATCTTGCTTGTGATACTGGGTCCTCGGAATTTTTCCAGCGGGGCAATCTGCCTTTGGGTGTTCTTCAGGGTATTCTAAGGGAGGACAAGGCTGGACTGCCTGTTCTCAGAAAGTAGTGCTTGTGGTTTTCTTTGCATAGCCGTATGGGCTTGGTAAGAAATTGCTTTAGAGAGTTATTGAGTGGTTTTGCTCCTTGGGTTGGGGTAAGGTGGAATTTCCCCCCCCCCCTTGTATTCTTTCATTATTTTTGGATATTAATAAAATTCTAGGGGCTGACCCGGGTCCCAGGTAATATTTGGGGTTTTTTTTTTTTTTTTTTTTTTTTTTGAAAAAAGAAATGACAATTGGTATTCACCCAAAAAGAAAAGAACTGACTATTGGTTTATAGAAAAAGAGCAAGGGTGCTTCTATCCACTTAAGGTGCATTCATGGGCATTAAAAGCTTTCCTAATGAACAACGAAGATGATAAATGGAAGATTATTTAAATTTCTTACAATCAAAGAGCAGTTTTGAGAAGGTAAACTTTTTTTAACTGAGTGGGACTTGTTTAAGGTTTGCCTTTTGGAAATGGAAAAATCTGCTTATCATGAGGTATAGATGACAGACTGATCTGTCAGTGGATGACAAGATCCCATTACTTACAAAAGGTGTGAAAACTTAGGTGAATGTATCTGTGTATGGCATGTAACTTCACCAAAAATACAGAAGGTGAGAGCACTTAGGTGGGTGTACTTGTCTATGGGATGTCAACTCAACTCAGCCTTTTTTTTTGGGTGAATAAAAGAATTCAATACCAAGGAAAGAAAGAAAAACAAGGGCCCCCAAGGGGGGAAAACAACAGCCCATGGCTAGACAAAGCTATCAGCTAGAGGCTGCTGAAGCAGAAAAAGAAACATTTGGGACACCCCAGGAGACAACAATAAGCCTGTTCCTTGGGGTGTCAGCACAAAAAGAGGGGGGAGCTGACAACAATTTGGAGGAAATTTCGAAGGAAATGGAATCCCTAATCTGATGGAAAGACCGAGAATTGGAGGTCTATTTCCTGATATTTCACTCCATCCATATATGGTTGATGGCAAGACAAAAAGCCAACTTCCCAACAGTGTCACATATAGAGGTGCCTCCAAAGGTCATATCTACCCAAATCCATTCTCTTGAGAAAGGCAGCATTCTTCTTTGGGCCGGCCAACACTTAGAAAGGATACCCATCCAGATGGCTTTAGAGGTCGGGCATTCAAAGAATAGATGATCGGAGTCTTCAATGTTGTTCCAGCAGAGGCAGCAAGCACTGGACACTTGGATGTGACGCCTGAGCAGGAAAGCTCGAGTAGGAAGACAGTTGGTGAAGACTCTCCAAGTCGTGAAACAATGCCTAGGGATATGATGCTTGAACCAAAGAAGCTTCCTCCAACCAGCCACCAAGCCTTTGAAGCGGATAAGGTTCCAAGAAGCCTTGGAAGAGAATTTCCTAGAGCCATCTGCTATCCAGAGGACACAATCGCCCCTAGAAGGCAGCTTTCTTTGGATGGTCTGAAGATCATTCCAAAGGAGAGAGAGAGGCTGAGAAGAGGTAGGGGGAGGGGCCCAATCATTGTGATGAAGGATGTCCGCAACCAGAGCAATCCTCTGAAGACCTAAGGCATAGATCGTCCTTGGGGTGACAAGGTGCAAAAGAATTCCTTTGGGGTGCCAGTGATCCAACCAAAGGGAGGTGGAGAGGCCATCTCCAATGTGAGATTGGATGAATGGGAGCACAATGTGGCGGTATTCCAGGATCTTGCGCCAGACCCAGGAAGCATTAGAGGAGCCAGAAGCAGTCCAAATGGAATCATGCCAAAGAGGGCCCGAATAAACCCAATCAACCCAAATGCTTTTCTGTTTTGAAGCTAACTTCCAGATCAGCTTGATAATCCCAGCCTTGTTGACTTCTTTGATTCTTCTAATGCCCAGACCTCCCTCCTTTTTTGGGAGACACACAGAAGCCCAAGAAGTGGGGTGGAGGAATCTGGAAGATTCAGCTCCCTTCCAAAGAAAAGAGGCTAGCAGAGATTCCAAGGTCTTTATAGTAGCTTGCGGCAGCCCATAAATTCTGGTCCAATAGATATAAGAAGCCTCCAAGACAGATCTGATAAGGACCAGCCTACCTACATAAGATAAAAGCTTTCCTTTCCACAACTGCAATCTTTTCCTCATGAGATCCAACATGGGAGTACAATGATGGGCAGTGAGCCTAGCAGGAATCAAAGGAAGGCCCAGGTACTTGACAGGCAGGTGCCCCTCTTGGAAGCCAGAATTGACAAGGAAATCCCCTTTGAGCTGCTACGAAATACCCGCAAAGAAGATAAGGGACTTGGAGGGGTTGATGCGTAGACCCGAAAGCTCATGGAAATGCTGCAGGCAGAGCAAGATGCAGTCAAGGGAGGCAATGGAAGCCTTAGAGAATATCATCAAGTCATCAACAAAAGCAAGATGAGTAAGCTTCAAAGCTTTGCACTTGGGCAACTCAACTCAGCCTTATCCCAACTAAATGGGGTCGGCTGTCTATGTGATGTACTTCACCAAAAATATAAATTTCTAACACTGGATTTCGAGGTAGAGATAAGAGGTATGGTGGGAATTTCATTCACAAGTCAATTCGTATAACCTCAATCACCATTTCTCCTTCACTGATCAATGTTTTACTCTTCCTCCTTCTACATCTACCTACACCCTCAATCATCTTTATTTGGATTTGCTACCTCCTTCCTCAGATAGTTGAACTTACTAGATTACAGGACTTCTTTTCAAATCAAATAAACAAAAAAGATATTATTATACAAAAGTTACAAAGTAGTAAGTCTAAGGGTGGCTTTTATTCTTTCCCTTTCTCATTTTCCTTTGTGTAACACTACACCAGAGGTTATAGGAGAAGAGAAAAGGGATAATAATAGGAGGGATATGCCCCAGTATTTGCCAAAGTAGGAGCATCTGTGACTTTGTCATGAGTAACACAAATGAAAAGGAGGCTTGAGAATATCAGAGAAGCAGATCTAATAAAACAACAGATCCAAATACATCAGGGAAAATCAATCCAAATCCAATAGGCAATTCCTCAGGACCTCGCAATCCACCTCATCACAAATATTAAGAAAATAAAGACAAATGGGCAAGAAGGAGTCCAATGTAAACAGCTTCAACATCCACGTGAAAGGCTGAAACAAATGGCCACACTTAAGCTCTCATTCAAATCAATGTTTCCAATTCTTTTCTCTAAATCATTTATTGTAAAAATGATGTCACACACCAGTAACCATGATTTGTGTTTCAAGAATCAAAATTTGTCTGCAATGAAAAAGGAACGAGAAGCCAGTGCCAGAGGTGAGAAGAGGGTAAGACAAGCGAGAGGTGGCATAAGCTGTGGAAGAATACATCCCGTCTATTAGACTCACTATCAAGCAGGCACATAGAGTACTGCGCCAGAAGTAATTTAACTAGTGTATTCATGACAACTAACACTCCAATAGAAAATTTTGGGGATTTTGTGGTCATATACAAGGCCAGTTAATTTTCATAGCATCTAAAATTTGGATTTCAGGCAATTTTTTGGGGGTCAAAACCTGCTAGTTTTGCATCATGTAAGGTAATGCAATGCCTTTCATATGAGAAAAAGTTCCCACAAATCAGAGTTAATTTGAAAAATCATGACACAAATACTAACAAGGTATAGGCCAACAGAAGGACTTTTGTTATCAAACGAAAGCTATTTTTAGGAGTCAGAAAATTAGGTTTATCATACACCAACTTTTTATATGACTGGTATGACTTGCTATTGCTATAGAAGTGAAAGTTATCAAGGTGTCAAATATCAGTATCAAGCATCGTATCGAGAAATTGGTTTAAGATACGTATTAGAAAGATAAAATAGATATGCTTTGATATGCATGGACATGCTTATGAGTTATGAATTATGATACAAGAAAATCCAGTGTTTTTAAGAATTATACACCAAAAATAAGAAATAAATAATGATATCCAATTAATGGTTATGAGGGTGGGCCTTGGTGCAACAGTAAGGTTGCTCCATTGTGACCAAGTGGACACAGGTCCGAGTCTTGAAACAGCCTCTTTGCGAAAGCAGGGGTAAGGCTGCGTACATTATGATCCTCCCTAGAACCCGCAGTGGCGGGAGCCTCGTGCACTGGATACGCCCTTTTTTTTATCCAATTAATGATTATCTCTGTCTTTGCCACATTTATGTTATTCAAATCTTCATTAGCAAGCATTGTTGTCATGGTGTCACCTAGGTTGCGCCTTAGCAACTGGGCATTTTTCTGGGAGCTACGCAGTAACTTATGGCAGTCATGAAAGGCACCCGTCTTGGTGACCTAGGTGTCGCCTTGGGCACTTTGGGATCCCTGGATACATGGGCAGGGCGCTTTTGTGCCTAAATAATTATTGATATATATATATATATAAGTTGGTGCTATTTTTAAAGATACTATTTATGCGTATATGATACCATGCAGCTGAGAAGCATGGAATCACTTAACTTAGAAACAAAAAAGGAATGAAGACCTTAAAAGATCAATTCATTACCAATTTCTTCTAATTCCAAAAGGAGCTCACAGTCGCAGCAAACCCTACCGCCTAGGTGGCTACCACCCTAACCACAGTACTCGGCACTTCCGGCCATAGTTATCAAGGCGGGAAGGCGACCATGGCGTTTTAGAGGGAAAAAAAGCAAGGAGACACCGCCATGGTGGCATGGCGCCCGCCATGGCGCCTAAAGCGTCCAAGGAGTCTGGACGCCATGGCGGCACCTTGATAACTATGCTTCTGGCAGCACCTTTATTCCAATATTTTTTTTTCTCTTCTTCCTCCTCCGGTTCCCTTTTTTTTTTCCCTCTCTTTTTTACTTCCTCTTTGCCTCTTTTTCTGCTATTTTCTTCTTCCGATTCCCCTTTTTTCCCCTGTTTTTTACTTCCTCATTTTCTGGTTTCAGCTTTCTTCTTCTTCTTAGTTCTTGTTTTTTTTCCTCCTTTCTTCTTTCCTTTTTTTTTCCCTCCTCTGTTAAAATGTTAATCAGTTTCCCTTTCTTTTAATATTCTTGTTCTTCTTCTTATTAGTTTCTCTGTTACCGCCTGGCCTGCGGCTTCTTTCTTTTCCCCACTATTACCGCCTGTGTATTCTCTGTGCAGTTTTAACACCTAGTGTTGAACTGTTGACTATCCATGCACTGGTGGTATATTTAGAGCTGACAAAATTGCACCAGTTGCACTAGATCATCAGACAGTACCTCTTACTTGTTACTGGTTAAGCTCATTATAAGTACCTCAACTTATTACAGCACATCTTGCCTAGTGCCGACTGCCAAAATTATTCTTGTGATATCATCATCTTTTTCCTTAAAAAACATTCTGCTAGACAGCTAATTTCAGTATGCTCACTCAGGAAGATAGTTTCAAGTGATGTAATTTTCACTCACATGACTAAGACTGTGTAATGGTAAATAGAAGTATAGAACAATGAAGGAATATGATGTGGAAAAGTGTTTTGGATTGCTCTGTGTTTGACACCTGTTAATGATAGTAAATAGAAATTTTCATAAGATTTCTGTAACCCTGGCATGCTTTATATATTGGTAGAGAATTTACTACGGTTATTACTTTTTTGGTGAATAGAATTTATTACCAAACCCCGGGAGGGGGCAGGGGAAAAAAGGGGGAAAGGGGATATACAAAGAGAAAAGTGGGAGAGAGAGAGAGAGAGGGGGGGGGGCAGCCGAGAGCCAACCTACGCAGAGGTGGGGGGCTGCAAAAGAGAAGTATCAAGACCCCAGGATACAACAATATTCCTGTTCCTTGGGGTATCAAGAATGGATCTATGAGGGATAAAACTGAGCTTGGAGGAGACATCAAAGGAGATGGCTTTCCAAATCAAACTAAGCTTACTATGATTATTGATGTAGCTTCATGTTGATTTTTGATTACTATATGTGGCTTAATTTTGTTTTTTGATGATATAAGGTATATATAGTAGCATACTAAATGATGTTAGAAAGAAAAGGGGGGGGGGGGAGAGAGAGGAATAACACTTGGGCGCCTTGGTCACCTAGGCGGGCACCTTGTCGCCTAAGCGCTTAGGTGCCCCTCCATCGCCTTGGGTCGCCTTGACAATTATGATAGAAAGTGCGCTATTATACCTACTAATAAATAATAAGAGGCAATAGCAAGAATATTTGAAAAAGAAAAATCTATGTGATTCAAATATTCATTGGAAATAGCATTTTTTTGCTTGTTTAGTCACTCCTCCTAGGTAAAGCATTCTTTCAACAAACTGAGATTTTTGGGTTTTGGCAGGTTGTGTATCGTTTTGTATCTCAGTTGTATCTGTCTGTATCGGTTCAATATAATTCTGAACATAAAAATCTTTATGTATCGGTTGTGTATCATATCAACATGGCCAATCTCAATATACATCAAACCGTTTTGGTCGATAAGTATCGACACTTGACACCTTGAACGCTATACTTAAACAAGACTTCTCAGAAAACTGGTAGGAATCCAGTTTGTTTCAGTTTTCCAAATTTGAGTCAATCTTGTTTAACAAACAAGCTATAGATGTAAGAATTCCACCCCCAGACTGAGTTATTGAATAGAATTGAGTTTCATAAGCTTGCGGCTTTTGCTGGATCAGTTGGTTTGATCTTCCCCCTTCCAACTCAACTTCTCTTTTCGGATCCGAACAATCCAGGTCTGATTTCCTCCTTAAGCTTATGTTTATACTATTTTCTTCTTCATCTTTACTTCTTCTCCTTCGTTTTCTTTACATAGTTGTCAAGCCGACTAGGTGACCCAAGGCATCCATTAATAACTATATGTAATATAGCAAAGATAATTTTATATAATTATGTTTATATGCAGCATAGAAGCCATATCAATGCAATATGATGTAATTATGCTAGTAATGGCCATGGTACAAGAACTCGCCGAGGATCTCGAGACGAAACGCCATGCGATACACAAATGTCATTATCTCGCTCGAGATCTCGGTATCTCGCCGAGATCTCAACTCGCTCTCACCTGTCTCGCGGCTCTCGCCTCTGTGAAGGGGAAACTCCATCTTTGGGTCATTTTTTTCATTTCTTTTGGCAAATCACACCTCCAACACCTCATCAAAGCTTGATTCATTAAAGATTGAAGCTGCTAGTCTCCTCCAAGCTGCATCTCAAGAACCTAAGGCAACTATTCATCTCAAAAACTATATTTTTCATAGAAACATGATCTAAACTTGTAGACTACCAACTTAGGGTCCGTAGTCAAAGTAACATTTGGGGTTTGAATTTGTAAAAACTAAGGGTTCCACTGTGTTTAGAAGGTCTAAAATAGGGGGAATGTCAAGTTTCAGCCCTTATCTTGGCCATATGGCCACCGAAACCTACCATCGAGTTCAAGAAAAAAAATTATATGATCTCGCCGAGATCTTGATTTCGTGGTCTGGCAAAACCAGTGGTGAAATCGAGACCTAAAACCTTAACCTTGGCCTTGGCATGCATCTCAGCCTCAGTATGACGATGATTATGGGCAGGAGAGCACTGTTTCCAAATATAGTATCTATGGTCAGTTTGGGCAGTCAGCACATAAGTTCAACAATTAAAGCACTGGGTCAGGTTTTGTGGATATATTCCCAGTCCCAACCCAGCCACACCCATACATGCCAATGGTATTTCAACAACCCGATGACAATAGCAGTGGATCTCACCCCTCATCGCAACTGCCTTTTTTACACCCTAAGATAGGGAACTTGGAATATGTTGATGACAACACTTGCATAAGTTGTGGGCAACCTATGTGCAACACTACAACAACACTATGACATGGGAAGACTTTGTGGCACGATATGGAGTTGAATACTTGATTCGGCAATATGGCATGGGTTGATACATGTAATATGTTCAAGATTGATGTATTGTACACTTTTACATTTGTAATGTTTATTTAAGTTGTTTTATATTAATTGTATGATTTTATTGCATTCAATTACTAAATTGTGTAGGGCCTATTTGTACGTCGTCACCTACCAACATAGGGTCCGAAGTGAAACTCCTATTTGGACTTTGTTTTTGCAAAATCGGATAGTGTCATTGTGTTAAAATAGGCTGAGTACCAAGTTTCAGCCCTAAAATAGGTCTAAAACCCACCGAAACCAGCCATCGAGTGCCAAAAAAAAAAATTACCCTAACTCGCTGAGATCTCGACCCAACTCGGCTTTTGGCCAAGGCGAAACCTATACTGAAACCAAGTTCTTTTTTTTGGGTGAATAAGAAAAAATTCATTACCAAAGAGAGAACGATACAGCAGTTCCCTTAGGGAGCAAGAAGAAAGAAAAGAAAAGCCAACTCCTCAAATAGGGAAGGGTTGGAGAGAAATGGAGGACAGACCCCAGGAGACAACAATAAGTCTGTTCCTTGGGGTGCCATTACAAAAAGAGGGAGGGGCCAAAGATAAACGAGCTTTGATTTCAAAAGAAATGGAATCCCAAATCTGCTGATGAGTACGAGATTTGGAGGTCCATTTCCTAAGGTTACACTCCATCCAGATGTGGTTGATGGCGGCACAAAAAGCTAATTTACCAACCGTGTCGCAGCTTGAAGAACCAGCAAAAATCGTATCAATCAAAAGCCACTCTCTGCTGAAGGGCAAAATTCTTTGACTTCTAGGCCAACATTTTGCTAAGATCCCCTCCCAAATAGCCAAGGAGAAGGGGGAAGCAAAGAAAAGGTGCTCAGTGTCCTCCACATTGTTCCAGCAAAGGCAGCAAGAAGGAGATGCAGTAATCTGGCGGTGGCGGAGGAAGGATTGAGTTGAAAGACAATTAGAGAGCGCTCGCCAGGCTGTAAAGCAGTGACGGGGGATGTGATGCTTGAACCAAAGGAGCTTTCTCCAAGGAGCAAGAGAACTTTTGATGAGAATATGATCCCAGGCAGCATTTGCGGAGAAGGAACCCGACTTGGAAGGCGACCACATGACACGATCACCTCTCCCAAGATTGATGGTTGGGAGAGCAGACCAAATGTTGGAGAGAGTCTGATGAGAAGAAGGCGGAGGATCCCAACTAGAGGGGTCGAGGATATTAGCAACCTGAGAATTTCTGGGGATGCCTGAACTGTAGATAACTCTAGGGCTAACAAGATGGAGAAGGATGCCCATAGGGTGCCAGTAATCCAGCCAGAGGGAAGTAGTGGAACCATCACCAATGTGAGTACAGACAGCTCCTTTGACAAGGGAACGAGTAGCTAAAATCTTCCGCCAAACCCAAGAAGCATCAGTGGACGGGGTAACAGTCCAAATAGAGTCTTGCTGAAGGTGCCTTGAGTAGATCCAGTCGACCCAAATACTTCTCTTTTTAGAAACAATCTTCCAAATCAATTTGATGATGCCAGCCAAGTTTACCTCCTTGATTCTTCGGATGCCCAAGCCACCCTCTTCTTTAGGAAGACAGACTGAAGCCCAGCTGTTCGGATGGAGGAATCTAGAGTCGTCTGTGCCTTTCCAGAGGAAGGAGGCCATAAGGGATTCCAATGCTTTGATAGTAGAATGAGGCAATCCATAAATACCCAACTAGTAGATGTAGGAAGATTCCAACACTGATTTGATAAGAACTAGCCGACCCGAATAAGATAAAAGCTTTCCTTTCCAAAGTTGAAGTCTTTTCCTGATGAGATCCAACATAGGAGTGCAATGGTGCGCTGAGAGCCTAGCAGGGATTAGCGGGAGCCCCAAATATTTGACAGGGAACTAGCCAACGGGAAAGCCCACTTTCTCAATCAGGGTTGCTCTGTCTAAGTCAGGAATCCCAACAAGGAAAAGAAGGGATTTAGAAGCAAGGTTCGAAAACTTGGGTCTCGGTGGCATCTCGGCCAGGCCAGAAACCGAGTCGAGCCGAGATCTAGGCGAGATCTCGACGAGTTGCTGCAATTTTTTTTTTGGGACTCGGACCCCCAACTCGGTGGGTTGTACACATATTTTGGGTCTGAAACTTGGTATCCAGCCTATTTCAAGCCATTTAAACATAATGGCATGCCCAGATTTGCCAAAAAACAAGTCCAAATTTGAGTTTCACTTTGGACCATAGGTTGGTAAGCGACGAGTCGTACTAAAACAACCTAATCTACATATAATTTAGTAAAACATAGCAAATTAGCAATCAAAACATTCTAATTAGTACACATCAATCAAAACATTGAAATAAATGTACATTACATCAATGTTCACTTAATTTGTTACATAAAATGAGATTGAACAAGAAATTCATCCCCATATCGATCCACATAGAATTCCCATGTCATGGAATTGCTATAGTGTTGCAAATAGTGTGACACAGTTCCATATAAGTCTTCTGATCAACATATACCAATCTCCCTATCTTAGGGTACATGGGACGCTGTTGGTATGAGGTGTAAGATCCACTGCTACTGTCATATTGAGTTTGAGGCATGTATGGCTGGTTTGGGACTAGGAATGTGTGTACCCAACGCCTGACCCAGAGCTTTGATTGTCATACTCAGCTGCTGACTGCCCATACTGATCATAGGTACTATAATCAGAACCGGTGCTCTGCTGGCCATAGTCATAGCCATGATGATGCTAAGATGATTGCCATGACAGATGCTCACCAGTAGTATCTATACTCATGCTTCCGAAACTTGTAAGCATGGTGTTCATATTGCTGTTGTCCTCCTCCTGAGCATATGACTGATGTAAGTGTTTGCGACCCTTCTTTCTGTTGTATGTTTTAGGGTGGCCACCATGGTCTTGATCTCGAGTGGCATGCGTAAACTGAGACTCACCGGTGAAACGCACAGGGTCCTCCTGCGTTCCAACTTCTTGCTCGTACTGCTCGCGCATCCCCTCATGACGATCATCATAATAACCGCCACTCCGCATGCCACTAGCAGCAGCAGCTTCACCACCAGCATCACCATTACCATCACCATCACTAGCATCACCAGTGTCATCACCACCACCTTCATCATCATCAGCAGGACTTCCTACAGCAGGCTCAAAAGGTTTCGGTGACTCTGCATGTGTACGCCCTCTTGCGTCGACATATATTCATCAACATCAGTGCCGGTTACAGACGCAATGGTGGGGTCGGGCCTACCCCCAGGCTGATCCATATCAGGTGTACCACGATCCCTCACCAACTGGAATTGGGGATCCTCATCGTCATCAGAGTCCTCTTGAAAAATGTTGGACAGTTCAATGGGTTCTTTATCATTGGCCTCAATTCCTTCACGTATGTGCCTCATCCTTAATCTCATATTGTAGTGCACATACACAAGCTGCTCCAGTCGTTCGCTACCCAACCTGTTCCGCCTCTTTGAATGTATCAATGAGAATGTACTCCAGTTGCGCTCACATCCGGAGGATGAACAAGTTTGTGAGAGCACTCTCACTGCTACCTTCCTCAGGTTGGGTGAACTTGTACCATAAAGTACCCACGAGTCGGCTGCATTACAAATATAGAATAGTAAGAATATGTACATTCTAAAGAGATAAAATTATAATTCATAAATGTAATATCATGCCACCTACCAAGGTCTGACTTTTGTCTAACCTCCACTACAGCTAGTCGACCGAAACTTGTTGAGGCCTCTCTGAAGTATTTGATCTATTTTCAATTTGAGGCATTAGTATTTCCTATTTAGTAATTACATTCATAAACTAACTACCAAAGTACAAAAGTCCCATACTCTCACCTCATCATTGCAAGCAGCTTGTGTCTTTGGATGAGGCTCCAACTTCTGAGTAACAGCTTGAACTGCCTCTTACAATTCTATGTCTAGCCCAAGATCATGGGAGTAGTGATACTTTGGATTCAAATAGTATACTGGTAAAGTAAACACCATAAATATGATTTGTTAGTGACTTAATGGCTTTAATGCCTTTAGGGTTTTGAATATGTAAATGTAAATAAGTTATAACATTTAAAGTATAAAGTATGTTGAACTCACCAGCTTTATGCAATGGATGACTCAAGTGCTTCTCCCACCGCTCATCAAAGATGTTAGTGTAGGACTTTGCACTTCGAGGTATAGCAGCTCTAACAATTTCCTTCATTTTTTGGATGACAGCATAAATGTGGTCCAAAGTAGGCTTCTTCTCTGTATCAACCATCCTCAGTACTGCCACCACTGGCTCTAATATGCCAACCACTTTCCCCAAGTCCTTCTAAAACCATCATTTGCAATGGTCTGTTGTGCTACCTTTGCTTCTTCTGACTTAGAACCTTGCCAACCAAACCATTCATGACTTGCAAACATACACCTTAGACCTATCGCCTTACTCTGAAAGCTCTTCAATGCAATGTAATTGGTGGCAAATCGAGTGACACCAGGCCTCACTAAATCTCCATTGCATTTCTCCCTCATCAAGGCTAAAGCATAAGAATGGTTGTACACAAAAGTTGTCACTTGTCTTGCCCTATTTACCACACCCACCACCAAAGTCTTTTTCCCCATGTCCTTCAGCATTAAATCAATAGAATGGGCTGGCACATGAGGTCCAAAAGAGCCGGATCCTCTTACTCGTCTTATTCATCAACTTCTCTCCAGCCTTTTTATAGTTGGAACCGTTATCCGTCACAATTTGGATAACGTTCCTTGGTCCTACCTCCTCCACTACTTGCTTCAACTCCTTATACAAGTATGATGCATCCTTTATATGCTTTGATGCATCGATAGACTTCAAGAATATAGTCTTTCCATTGCAACTCACCATGAAATTTATGATGGACAGCCTAGTAGGTCCAGTCCAACCATCAGCCATAAGAGTAACCCCATATGTCTCCCACATTGGCTTCAAACCATCAATGTATTCTTTTAGCTCCTCTACCTCCCGAGGCAAATATACATTGTATAATTCAAATGGTGAAGGTCCTTCCATCCTGCACTACCCCTCCCTGCAAAGATCAAGGAATGCATTATAATATGTTCGTTGTGCTACATTGGCCGAATGCCATGGTAAAGCATGAACTTCTGAAGGCTTTTCGTGCTTCCTCTTGTTTACCACCAAATACTTGTGGGATGGTTGGCTGGTAGGCATCTTGTTGCCTAAAAGTTGTGGGATCCTGCTCAAAAATGGGTTCGGACCTTGTACTCGTGGTCGAGTTTGGGGTCGTGGTATATTTCTTGTCCCAGTGCTTCTCCTCCTCTCATCTTCTTGCATTGTGCGGTGAGCCAGATCCACCACTCCTCTTGCTTGCTCATATGCTCTTATATTATCAAAATGAAAACTTTGTCTACTCTCAGCCAAAGTCTGCTGGTAAATTCTCCATTCAGCCTTTGATTGAAACTCACCAGGTGGAGGCCCAATATCAGTATCATCTCCACCACGGACCTCTACACCAACCCTCTCTAGTATTGCCTCATTAAACTCTTGTTGCATTCTTTCCCTCTCAGATTTTTTTAATCTTCCTCCTTTCAAATGTTGTGACATTGCCACTTTCACTTGGATAGGAACATTTGGGCATGAGGAAACATCCTTGCCTGTACCAAACAAGTGTTGCTTTAACCTGGTGGCTCCTCCAGATAGCAACTTCCCACAATAATTGCATTTGGACTTCTTTTTGTCTGCGGACATGGGAACTCCATGTTGCCATGCTATATCAGACATTGTATACAAAATGTCTTATGTTTTACACTGTTACATAAAAAAGCATGTATTAATAACCATGGATCACTTAAAGTAATGTATTCAAGACTTAAAGTATGCTATTCATAACTCTTAAACGTAATGTCAAGCTACTAGAACTATGAAATAACTATCTCTTATTTATCCCCTAACCCTAATATTTATTTGTTAATTAAAAATAATATTTTGAATTTTTTTTAAAACTATTTATACCTTAAAGTATAAGAAAAATATAATGTAATGATGATTTTGACACCATTTGAAGTTGAATATTATGTACATATGTTGTAAATAACTTTCCATAAGCAATAAGTATTTTTCTTCAATATTATATATATTTTTTTAATTTTTATAATATATTTATTAAATCTGAAAAATAAAATAATTTTTTTAATGGGTGAAAATAAAAAATTAATCCATGGGGCTGTAGAGCATCCCAAGCAGTTTAACATATATCAAAATCATTTTCAAACAATCACTATTCATCCTATTTTTTTCATTTTCTTTTTTCAAATAAATCATTTATTTTTTCAGAAATTATAATAAATAATTTATTAACTGAAAAAAAAATCCGACTCCATCAAGTGATAGATCGGGCAAAGATGTTCAACATATATTAACACCACATGAATCTAACAAGGATTACAAAAAAAAATTTTAGAAAAAATAGATTTGGGGAAGAATAGAAAATACCTTTGAAATCTTGCAAATAGGTGATGATGCTCTAAATTGGCACTTGAATCTTCACTTTGGCACTTCAATCTAACTCCAAACAGTGCATTCCAGCCAACAATCGAAAGAAAGAAGAAGAAATTTGAAGGAGAGGTGTTTTCCTCTTGGTTTAGAGCCTATCGAGTTCTGTCCCTGCTCTCTCTTATGTTGGAAATGGGTTTTTGGGTGAAAAATGGGCTGAATACAAGTAAATAGCACTTTCGGGCCCATCTCGGCGAGATATTGGTTTTTTTGCATTGAAAATACCTTGTTTTTGAGCCTCGAGATATCACCGAGATCTCGCCAAGATCTCGAGATCTTGGCATTGGCCGAGAAATTGCACTCCTAGGAACTGACTGGTAACTCGACTCGGTATGGCCCAAAACCGAGAAACTCGGCAAGATCTCGGCGAGATCTCGCGAGTTCTCGAACCTTGTTTAGAAGAATTGATACACAGACCCGAGATCAATTTGAAGCATTGCAGACAAGCCATAATGGTTTCAAAGGAACTGATGTAGGCCTTGGAGAAGATCATGAGGTCGTCTGCTGGGCTGCCATTGACTAGAACCGAGAGCCTTGTAGTGGAGATGCAAACATGGATCCAGTGAATAAAAGCAGGAGGAAATCCCATCTTATTCATCACATTGATAATGAAGTCCCATCTTAGTGAGTCAAAAGCCTTGTGAATATCTATCTTCATAAGGGCTGCCTGGCAGTGACTAGATCTTTCAAAACCTCTAACAATCTCATTACAAAAGAGGATATTGTCCGAAATACATCTACTTGGGGTGAAAGCCGACTGGTTTTCACTGACAAGCAAATCCACAACACCTTGGAGTCTAATGGCAAGGATTTTGGCAATAAACTTGTATATCAGATTGCAAAGGGCAATGGGCCTGAAATCCGACATCACAGAGGCCCCTTCCCTTTTGGGAATGAGGCAAAGAAAAGTGTGGTTTACCCCTTTGGTTTGACACGGATTGTAGAAGAAGCTCTGAACAGCTTTGATAAGGTTTGTCTTTATAATATCCCAAGCCGCTAAGAAAAACCCCATGCTGAAACCATCTGGGCCAGGAGCCCCATTGACTTTAAGAGAATGAATAGCAGCCTCAATTTCAGATTCATCAAGAATAGCCCGAAGAGAAGGTAGCAGCTCATCAAGGATGAATTTGTTAAGCAGGCTGTTAGGGAAAGAGCCTGGATCATCCAAAGGACCATTGAAGATATCCTTGAAGTGATTGACAACCATATCTTTAATATCTTTAACTCTAGTAATAGCCGAACCATCAGAAGCCCTTAGCATGAGGATAGAATTTGCATTTGTCTTAGCTTTCAAGGACCGATGAAAATAAGCTGAATTTGAGTCACCCAAATCCAGCCATTTGATCCTGGATTTTTGCTTAAGGAAGCATTCTTCTTGAGAGAGGAGGGAGGAGAGCTCTAGGGAAACCTCCTTTTCTTCTTCAGCCAAAGAAACATTGAGAATATCATATTGTAACTGCATCTGAATATTAGTGAGCTTATCTTTGCAAAACAAGACCTGCTGGGAGATGTTACCAAAAGAGCTCTTGTTCCAACTTTTGAGGGCATCTTTGACATTGTGAAGCTTCCTGGCAAAAGCAACAAGAGGGGAGGAGAAGGAATTTACATTTTTGTTCCAAGCTTCCTGAACTATGGGCAAAAAAGTGGAGTTTGATGTCCACATGTCAAAGAACTTGAACGGCTTTGGACCAAAGGAAATGCAAGGTTGGATGGTAAGAGTGATAGGGGAGTGATCCGAGATCCCTGGAGTATCAAAAGTGGCAAGAGATGAAGGGAGGGAAGATAGCCATTCTTCATTGACCAAAATTCTGTCCAACTTACAAGTTATATGAGCAGAGCCAGATCTTTTGTTATTCCAAGTGTAAGGAGGACCAATCCATCTTAAATCATTTACCCCAATGTCTTCAATGCAGTCATTGAAAGAATTAATAGCATCCATGTCAAGATGAACTCCACCCTGCTTCTCATGACTGAATCTAATAACATTAAAATCTCCCCCAAGCCCCCAAGGGGTACTTCCATTCTGAGTTGCAATGGAACGCAAGTCAGTCCAAAGAGAGAGCCTTTGAAAGGGGCAGTTTGATGCATAGATAACAGTGAAAAGAAAAAAAAGATTGGCTAAGGATATCATGAAATTTAAGGTGCAGGAATTGAGAGGAAGAGGAGATGAGAGAGATAACAAACTTTGAAGGATCCCATAAAACCCAAATTCTGCCATTTGGGTGGTGAGAATAGTTGGTGAGAGAGGACCAACCAGGGGCAATGGAGGCCATGATGCTAGCAGAGTTGGACTCCTTGATAAGAGTTTCAATTAAACAACAGAAGCTAGCATGAGAAAGCTTAATTTTGGAACGAACCGCAGCTTGCTTAGCCAATGAATCTTGGTAATGGCTTGGTAATGGCTTAATATGAGAAAATCAACATATAATAAATATAGGATATAAGCATAGTACTATATCTCGCGATATATCGGTATCTCGGGCCTACCGAGATATCCAAAATATCCGAGATATCGCGAAATATGCCCGAAATATTGCATTTTTTCTGCAATATTTCGGGGGTCCATCTCGGGGGGTATTTGGCCATATCTAGGCTTGAAACTTCATGGACAGCCTTATTTAAGCTTAATAAACACATTTAAACCATAAAATTGTAAAAATGTGAATTCAAATTGGTGTTTTGGGCTTGCACCCTTGATTGACATACGGTCGTCGACCCTAATGTATAAATAGTTAAATACACATAGATTAATGAAATCACAACTTAAGTTACAAATTACAAGTGCTAAACTGCTAATAGTAGTTCTTGTGCCTCCCTGGATCAATCCCACTCATGCCTCGGCCGAGTCGACGTCCATTGCTCTCTGTTTGAAGGACATATGTGGACCACGGTATAGAATCGGAGAAGAAACGAGTGTAGTCATCCACAAGTGTCACGTAAATGGAATCATCAACATACTTAGGTAACCTATCCTAGGATATAAACTAGGGTTACCAATCGATCCATCCATGAAGAAGATGATCCACTATGATATGATGTTGGCGCCGGCGCAAGAGGCGATGGCATTGGCTGCATGTATGGCTGGTGAGGTTGGTAGCTAGGTCCGCTAGGGTATGCAAAGATGTTATCTACAAAAGCTGATCCAGTATGTCCCTGGGACTGGGATTGGTAGTCATAGTCCCCTACCCCACTAAACTACCCATATGATGATGATCCATATCCATATCCACCGTAAGGTTGTGATGCACCATAATCCGATGCCAATGGAGTGGCATGTGCGTCAAAAGATGGGGCACGCCAATGTCCAGTCGGTCCTCCCTCCCTATCACCCATACTCAAACCACCAACAGAGCTAGATAGGTTATCAATGTCCATGTGATCAGGTTGCAACTGTGTTTGTCGACCCCTACGCTTCCTGTTGTATGTATGTAGGGGGCCTCTCGAGGGTGGGGGTGCGGGGGCACGTGCTCCGTGGTCCGTATCTTGTGTGGCATGATCAAACTGTGTCTCTCCAGTGAATCGGAGTGGCTCCACAGGTGCCGTATCCTGGGCCTCCTGGCCTACCACATAACGCTCTCGCATGCCGTCAAATTCTTCACCAGCATCACCACCACCAACATCACCACCACCAGCATTACCACTACCAGCATCACCATCACCACCACCAGCATCACCATCATCACCATCATCATCATTTGAGGACTTAGACCAGTCTTCATCATCGCAACA
Source organism: Telopea speciosissima (assembly GCF_018873765.1). Taxonomy (NCBI): domain Eukaryota; kingdom Viridiplantae; phylum Streptophyta; class Magnoliopsida; order Proteales; family Proteaceae; genus Telopea; species Telopea speciosissima. The sequence goes on along the minus strand of NC_057925.1, from coordinate 14,555,798 downwards.
TTGCCACCAGTGGTGGAATGGTATGGGTGAGGCTTCCTCGCATGTATCGACCCTCGTCGACCATATACTCGTCCACATCGGCACCAATCTCGAGAAGCTATCATGGGGTCGGGCCTACCTCCCTCCTCATCCAACACTGGCTCACCTCTATCCCTCACCCAATCCACAATAGGGTCCTCATCGTTTGAGTCAACTTGAAAGATGTCAGCTAGATCAATGGTGCCCCTCTGTCCCTCATGTCCCGTGCGTATGTGTTGCGATTTCGACCTCGAGTTGTAGTGCACATACACCATATCAGATAAACGTTGAGACCCCAATCTGTTGCGCCTCTTGGAGTGGATGAGTGCAAAGGTACTCCAGTTCCTCTCACAATCAGATGCAAAACATGTTTGGGCAAGGACTTTAATTGCTATTCTCCTTAAGTTTTCAGCCGATTCCCCATACAACACCCACCATTCAGCTGCATTACAAGTTTACAACAAAAAAGACATGTGTCAAATGTTGTTTCAACTTTCAAATTTTAATACATATGTAATTTAAAACTTAAAAGAATTACCAGCATCACCACGTGCTCTGCCTTGTATCGCAGCCTCAGTTCCAAAACATCCCAATGCATCCCTAAATACCTTGATGTACACCCATGTGGGAAATTAGTAAGTACTTCTTCACTATTTATTTGAAAGCATCAATAAGTTGAGTTTCCAAATGAACTCACTTCATTGTTGCAAATTGCTTGTAGTGCACCATCTGGCTCCAACTTCTTCACTACTTGTTTCACAGCATCAATAAGTTGAGTTTCCAACCCAAGTCTATTGTTATATTGATACTTAGGGTTCAAGTAGTATGCTTGAAATATGACATATAGAATAGAGGTATTGTCAAATGCATAGGTAATTAGTAAATAATAATACTATGAATTAGTAAACATAAAACAAATTTACTCACCACCTTATGCAGTGGATGCATAAGTTGATTCTCCCAATGAGCATTTATGATATCTAAGAAGTGTTTATTCTGCGAGGAGCCACACTATAGACACTATCTTTCATCAAGTCTATTGCAGCATATAGGACTGGCATGGTTGGGCCCTTCAGAGCGAAGTCAGCAACATGTAGAACTTTAACTACTGGCTCTAAAACTTTCACCACTTTGCTTAGTTTGGTCCAGAAGTCCTCAGATGACATCGTTGTTTGTGCTTCCCTCCCATTTGCAGTCTTGGAACCCTTCCATTCAAACCACTCCTCAGAAGCAAACATGCTTCTTAGCCCGGCCTTCTTTGTCTCAATGCTTTTGAGAGCAATGTAGTTGGTGGCAAATCTTGTGATGCCAGGCCTAACCAAGTCACCCCCACATTTTTCCCTCAATAGATTGAGTGCATAGGAGTGGTTGTATACAAAGTTGGTGACTTGTCTTGCACTTTCAACCACAGTCTTCACCAACTTTAACTTTCCCATATCTTTTAGCATTAAGTCAATGCAATGGGCTGCACAAGGAGTCTAGAAGAGCCGGTACTTACTATTGTTCATCATCTTCTCACCGGCCAGCTTGAAGTTACTTCCATTGTCCGTTACAATCTGGACAACATTCTCAATACCCACATCTTTTTCCACTACTTCCTTTAACAATCTGTAAATATATTTTGCATCTTTTATCTCTTTGGATGCATCCACAGATTTTAGGAACACTGTCCTCCCATCACAATAAACCATGAAATTGATGATGGACTTTCTTGTAGGCCCAGTCCATCCATGTGCCATTATAGTCACCCCATATGTCTCTCACATATTCCTCATCTCACTAATGTACTCATCAATCTCACTCTTTTGTTGAGGTAGATAAACATTCATTACCTCATATGGGGTGAGGCCCTTGAATCCTCGGTCAGCCTCTGCAATGGTATCTATCATGGTATCATAATGGGGGCCTTGTGCAGTGTTTGCTGGGATGGTATGGTATAGCATCCACTTAACTATTGATTCTTTAACCAATCCCTTCATCCCCTTCCATGCTCCTTTGATTCTGGGTTGACTGCTTCCTTTCTTCTTACGCAATTTAGGATCAGATGTTGGTGGTACTGGTACTGGTAGAGGTGTTGGGGCTGCCCTCACACTTTGTGATCTTTTAAAAGGATTCAAAGTTCTAGGACCTCCAGAACTGCCTACCCCCTACTCTTTGTCTCTGCTGATCATCTTGAAAACTTACTCTACTCCTTGAAACAGTCCGCCTAAAATCCCTAGCCTCCTCTGCTGTTTGTATGTCATCAGGTACTGCAATGTCATCATCATCATCATCAGAGGAGTCATCATCATCATCATCATTGTATCGTCTTCCTCCTCCCATCGAACTCCTCACTGTATCCTCAAGTTGTTCTCTTATCCTTTGCTTGTCAGCCTTCCTCTTCTTTCTTCCCCTCAAACTATCACCAATCTCCCTGGCTACTTCAGTAGGGACCATATGACAACCTACAACATCTTTAGATCCTCCAGTCAAATGTTGTTTAAGTCTACTGGACCCACCTCCCATAAATTGCATGTGACAATAGTTACATATAGATTTTCTCTTATCCCCATCAATGGGAGTACCATGTAACCATGCATGTCACCCTATCTGGCGGTGGTCTCTCTTGTTCCCTCTGTTCTCTTTGTTCCCTCCGCCCCTTTGTTGACTACTTTCCCCACCTTTTGCTTGCCCTTCGCACGTTGTCTATCACGATCCGCCATAATGATACTTATTTACTGCAATGTAAGTAACACAAATAATTAAAAAACTTAATGTAGATGCACTTCAATTGACACTTTTAGATTACTAATACACTTGTATAGTTATTTAATATTTTTCCCCTAACCCTTATATTTTTCACATAATTAAAACCAATTTTTTATATATAATGTTAATATAAGTATTGACCTAACCAACAAAACCAAAAATTAGTAAACATAATATACATGTAATGCATCTCAAAACATATAGAAATAACTTTCATATTTTTTCATTATTTTTTAAACTTAAAACTCATATTTTTCCTTATTTATTTCTGTTTTTTTAATTTTTTATATATTTTTCTTAATTTTCGAAAATTAAAAGAATTATTTAAGAGCAGAAAAATAAATCCGACACTGTGAAGCCGTAGATCGGCCATTGGTGTCTAACATATCTTTAATTCATTACCATCTAAGTCATATTACCCCTAATTATTTCCTATTTTAGTTGTAGGAAAATGAATTTTTAAAACCAGAAAAAAATTTCGACACCGTGAAGCTGTAGATCGGCCTCCGGTGTCTAACATATATTAATATCATCAACATCCAACAACATTTGTACAAAGTTTTAAAAAAAAAATAGTTTTAGAGAAATAGAATTTACCTTAAATAATGAAAATAGGCTTGGATGATGAGCTTAGATGACCCTCCGACGTCTTCCCGGCGACAAGGAGCTTCAACAATGCTTGGATGAGGCTTGGAAGGGAGGAAGAAAAGCAAAAAATGAGGAAGAAGAGAAAATTTGATTTTCAGCAGCTCTCGGTCGAAATATCGACCAAGAGCTGCGAAATATGGAATTATAAGGCCCTTAGTGTGACACTATTTATCACTTTTACAATATCTCGCGATATATCGTGAGATCTCGCGATATATCGACGAGATATTGAATTTTTTTGTTTCGGAAGTGTTTCGTATCTCGGACATGTCGAGATTCACGAAATATGGCGATATATCGCGAGATTTTATACCATGGATATAAGCATATTCATCAAAAAACAAAGCAATAAACATAAATCAGCATAAACTCATTAAGTGTCAACAAGGCGTGTTGTCACCTTGGACCCAAGAAAGAGCCTGGACGCCTAGGCGACCCCTTGACAACAATACTCCATCCATTCCTTGTTTTTTCTTTTTCTTTTACTCCCCTCCCTGCTACTGGTGGTACTCTTGGTTGAGAAGAATTCTCTTAGAAATCAGCTGAATCTTCCCAGATTAGTTTGAGATTTAGGAGTTTGTTTTTGTACCCTAGGACGACCCAGATTGTATAATCTGAGGCTGAAAGATTGTCTGAACTGAGAGTTCCAAATCAAACTCTCATCTGGTTCCTTGTCTACCGCAACCTCTGATTTCAGAAATTCATTATTCAAATAATCCAGGGTTCCTGTTTACCAGCGGTTCGTAATCGAGGTTTCAGTGTTTGGGATTAATCTGGGTGAGATCTCTCACCTATAATCATTTTGGAACCCTAGGTTGCACCATTGCAATTTCTCTATTATCAGAGTAGTTATTGCAATTCAAGAGCACAGAACAGAAGCTATATATAATGGAAGAGAAAGTTTAGGAAGGTAACCAACATCAAAGACATGTCACGGTAGTTAATACCTGCTGCAAATCCAGGCCAGATTGTGTAACCAGCCTTCCAGTTTTAAACAAATTCTCAACAGCCACACCAATTTGTTTGGGAGAATTTTTATCCAGAACCTTCTTGACATCGGCAACTGCATCCAATTCAGACAAGGAAAAATTGATTAATCAAATACGAGAAAAATTAACATGTCCAAGTTACGGTAACATAGAGTAGAGTTTGATACAGAAGGAGATACAATAAAATGTTGAGAAATGATTTATAAAATAACCATTGAATAGTTGTTCCTATAAAAAAAAGTCTTAAAATATTTACAAAACTTAGTTCTTTTACACCACTATCAAAATACACCAATTCTTTCACACCATTATCAACACACACCAAAAAAAAAATGTCTCTCCTTAGAGGTGAAGCCAAAATAGCTACTGCGCAGATCCACAGAAACAAGATCAAAACTAAATATCAATAAGATTATATTGCTTCCAATACACATGGTAATTGTTCTCAATTTCTGACCAAATGCACACTACTAAGGCTATCTTTGATATGATTTATATTTCTATTTCTCTCATGCATTTCTATTTCTGCAGGGATTTGGTATTATTTCTGATCCATATTTTACATAAAAGTAAATCAAAATAAATTGAAAGTCATAAATAGTTGTGAAACTGTTATGATTAATGGCTATAAATCATTTATTTCTTTTCATACACTAAGTTTTTAATGAACACGTGCTCAAGTCAAGGGTAACAAAGTCATTTCACTGATATCATATAAGCAAACGTATCAGAACCCATTCCCTTTTAACACCTTCCTGCTCCCCTTGGTCTCCTCTTCTTACACCAAAAGCCAGAGACGAATCCACTGCCTTCATGAACCTGTAAGGCTGGCAACCATGTTGAGTCGCTGTCCGACCAGCAAATTCACATGCACCAGGCTCGTCCCGTGCCGTTGAAACTTGGACAACACCTGACGAAGACCTTCTACCCTTCAATTCTGCAGCTGTGAGATCTCCAAAGCTATTCTACATCTTTGTAACAACACCTCTAACACTATACCCATTGGTTCCCACAACTCGAATTCTGGCTGCAATGTGGAAAGCAAGTAAAGGGTCGACCTTGGCTCCAGAGGATTCGAGCCTGCAAAGTGTGTTTCGGCAACCATTGAGGGAAAAAAAAGGTGTGGTTCTCCCTCTTGCTCTCCATGTCACTGTAATTACTCTCCTTCACCCAACCCAACAGTTCTTCTTTAAAGGTTGCATGACCAAAGACCCCATCTTCACTTTCTCTACAAATCGTCTGAACTTTTCCCTTCCTCTCACTCTCCCACCTCCTCTTCCCTGGTGATCAAGCAATCTCAATCCCCCCCCCAGTCTCTCTGTAAAATGGATAGAATTGCATCCTCCCCCCCCCTACCTCTTCTTCTCTGGCAACCTACGATTCTCCCCCCATCTTTCTTTGCAATTCAACGAAATTCCAGAATTGCAATCCATTTCCATGCTTCTCTGATTATAAACCCATTTAATCTCTTCATTGATATAGCTCTCCCTACAGCCCATCAATCAGTATTCTCCAATTTCATTTCCCTTGTTTTCCCTTAAGATTGGTTATTCTTTGATAACAGAAGAATCATTGAGTATGTGTAACTTCTAATTGAGTTGGTGGAAGCGCACTCGTGGAGATTATAAAGTCAGCCTGGGAAAATCTGATAGTGACGAAAACGACTTGCTGAATAAGTATTGATAAAAGTATTGAATACCCCAATTTGGAAAAATTAAATTAAGTGATTGGAGGGCAAGGATCCGTGTAGCCAACCCGAGCTAGTTTGGGTTTTAGACTTTTTTTAAGATGTTGTGTTTCTTTCATCTACTTTGTTTTAACATTGTGTCGAAGGATCCGTGTAGTCGACCCCATTTAGTTGGGATAAGGCTAAGTTGTTGTTCTTGTTGTTGTTGCCTTGTTGGTTGGTGTCACTGTTGCTTGTGTTTTTCGAATGGCGGTTTAATCCCTGATTCATTGAGGTTCTGATATTTCAAGAGAACATGCACAAATAGATCCGAGGACAAAGAGAAACAGAGGAGATGTCTGAGAAACAGAGAAAGAGATGGAGGGACTTGCTGGATGTTTGTTGGTTTGCTCAAGAGATTGTAAGCTTTCAATTCTGTAAGGAATTTGAGTGCTAATTGCTAAACCGTATGGTAGTTATTCCAAACAATTACATGTTCCTGCAACTACATATTCCTCAATCTGTTATAAAAGCGGGTTCCAAAAACTTTTCAACACATAAGCATACCAAACTAATTTCTCATTCTATAATCTATTATGTCTATTCGTAACCAAACAACTTCTAGTTCTGGCCCATCAAGTATTCTCATAGATGATCTCATAAATAGGTTAGAAATAGAAATCATACCAAACTGAGCCTAAATCCACTATCACATCATCCAAATCACCTCAACCCCATCAAGATCATGACCTCTCTACAAAAGTACTAACATGCATAACCAGAACTTCTTTCCAGATTTGAGACTGTACAAGACCAATTGTGGCACATTGAAATTTATATCAATCACTGAAAATATTAGCAAACGGTCAGATAAACATTTATGCATGGTTCAAAATTTCGCGATATATCGCCGAAATTTCGGTCTATTGTGGTAATTTCGACACTACCAAGACGAGATGGGCTTCCGTAATGAAAAATGTTCAAATTTCGGAATATTTCGGTAAATATGGTATTTTTTTGCGAAATATACTGAAATTTCACGAAATTTCGACTAAATATACCGAAATTTACCAAAATATTCCGAAATTTGAACATTTTTCATTTCGAAAGCCCATCTCGTCTCGGTAGTGTCGAAATTACCAAAATACACCGAAATTTCGGCGATATATCACGAAATCTTGAACCATGGTTTTAATTCTAACGTGCAGCAGCAATACCGGAATTTTAAACCACTACCAAACAAACTCAAACTTCTATCTTCCTGTCAAGCCTGGAATCTGCATCTTGGAGTAAAGCTGAACTAATTCAAGAATCATTTAAGGAAAAAAAAAAGTTTTTAAACAAGAACTAATTCAAGAATCACTTAAAAAGGGAGAAGAACATTTTTCTAAACTAGAGTAGTGCAGTGGGCCGCAGGCCCGCAGCTAGGGTCACCGTTTAAGGATATTCTTCACAGCTATTTGCTCAGGGATTGAATGTTCATTGGTGAAGGAGCCAGTCTGACCGGATCAATCATGAGTGAGTCCCTCCAGTAGAAAGGTAAATTCACATTTCGACAGTTGCTCGCTTGGGAACCCAGATCCCCCTAGAGTTGGCAGGGTAGTGAGACACAATGCAGTGAATATTCTCATGGTATTTACTGGCCTTATTGGGGAGGGTATTCTATGAGGCAGTGCTTCTTTCTATGTGCAAGGGTTGGGATAAGGCAATCGAGCGTGTGTATACCAACATCATCAGGGTGGAAGAAGACTCAGCATTGGTGATAGATTGGTTCATAAAGGGGTGGAGAACATCTGGAGATTTTCACATCTTATCTAACATATGCGGCGTTTGAGTGTCATCTAATTTGTCCTTCCACTGCCTCACAAGGTTTCATATTGTGGAAGGGGATAGCTATACCTTGTGAGTTGTGTTGTGATCTAGTGCCGTAGCCTTTTAGGTGGGTGTCTCATTCTCGGTTTCTTCTTTGTCATTGGCCTAGTCTAGCCAGATTATTGTTGCTGTACCAGTCTATTTTCTCTTTCGATAAAATATTGTTTACCATCTAAAAAATAAAAAGGATAGAAGGGAAACCCTACATTGATAACAAGTAGAATTTCCAAATATCTACGTGATTCACTGATGTAGATCACAAGTCCATATGTACCCACAGGAACAAGCCCCAAAACCAGCCCCGCCCAGAAAGGTTGTGGGATGCAACTGCTGTGAGAAGCAGCCTGCTCTGATGATGTGGCAAGTTTTTGTTGGTTTGATGGAGCATCACCTAAGACAGCCCCAGCCCAGAGTGAAGCATGAAGAAAATAAAAGACCAAAAACACTGTTTACGGCAATGTTCACGTGAACAGTATCACAGCCCATATTTTCCTTGTGTGGAGATATTTTTGAGAAGATTTTGTGGGCCCATCAAGTGGAGAAAGATCCCATCCTAATGCTGCCAAAGTTTAGCTTCTATTTTCAGGTTTAGAAAGATTATTTTATTTCATTTAGGTAAGCTTCCAATTTCAGGTTGTTTCTATTTTTGTTTTCCTTGCTTGTTTAGAAGGATCTATAAAGCCTGAGTAGTTTTTATTTTCATCTAGTTTCTATTTTTCATTAATTGCTATTTTACTACCTTCTATTTTGGTTTTAGGAAGTTTCTTTTTTCTACCTTCTATTTTGTAAGCTTGCCTAAGCTATTAATAGGCCCCCTATTGTAAGGAATGATCAGATTTGGAGAAAAGAATTTTCAGGCTTTGTTGCCATCGGTTATGGGAGAAATTCCATGTTTCAACAGATGGGATAGCTGTGGGTGAGAGAGCCATTCCTCTACCCCCCCTTCCCTTCTGTCTTTTCTATATCCCTTTCTTCTTCTTCTTCTTCTTATCTTTTTTATGTTCTTCATATGTAAGAGAAAGGTAGCAATTAAAAAAAAAAAAAAAGGAGTTGCAGTTTTAATTTGTTCGTTTCAATCCAGCAGCAATTGATCTCCCGATGGTTTCCCTGGTTCCAGGTCGACTCTTGCATTATTCACATTCTCTAACATAATACATAAATTTCGTGAAGAAGAATATTGTTATTTCAAGTAGTATTACTTTCACAGATAACTTAAGAGCTTTGCAGCAGAACACTAAAAACAGAGAAATCACTAAATGTTTGACATCAATTAAGATAAACTAGGAAATCAAGTCACTTCGTTACCATAAAAATAGCCAAAAAATTGACATTTCAACCAAGTGAATTATCAACAACAACAAAAAACACACACTAAGGAAACATCTAAATTTTAAAGTCAGTATGTATCTCATACAGCTCTTAAAATCAAACTTTTTGCCCTTATTCTTTATCTCATCCGTAAGGAGTCGTCGTCCCTTGTATAGCCACTCTTGTAATTTGTCCTACAGTCCAAGGTAAGAAACCATACTTACTCAAAAAAAAAAAAAAAGAAGAGAGTGCACATCCAATTAATAAGTTGCTTAAATAGCAGAGTAAGATATGTAACATCAACTTTTGATCAAAATCAAAGGAGATACTAATCTAAAAAAATACATTTGATAACTCAGGGACAAAAGACAAAATTAATCAGCAGAAAAATTCACTAACTAGTTTGGTACCAAATCTGGGTCAAGACTGTAAATATATATGTATTTTACCCATATTCTAAATACCAACATAATATTAGCACAAGAAACTTATTAAACAGGTTATTACATATGTGTGTAATAATACACAATTACAAAAAAAAAAAATATTAACCATGACATTTTATCTTCAGGAGAGATATAGACTGTTTTTATTACTGTTAACCAAAAAAAAGAGCAACCCATACAAGGAAGCTCAAAACTCCAAACCCTCAAAAACAGGACCCATTTTACCATTCAAAGAATGAAAACTTGCTACATACACAAAAAAAAAAAACTCCCAACCAACTCAGACATCAAAATTGTTCTGTTACCGAAAATCCGGTACCAAACAAGGCCAAAAACAGAACCAATCCTTTCAGTCTCTTCACCACCCTGTACACTGGCAAACTGCTAGCCTAAAAAGATCATGACATTCTTCTCTTTCCTATACACCCACACACAAAAAAGGAATTGTATCACAGGCTCTCTTCCTTGGACCCACAAGTCCCCCGACCCTCCCATCCTTCCAACAATGACAAAAGTGAAGATGGAAAAACCTACCTAAAATTGCAAAGGAAGTTTATACCTTTAGATAGATTGTAATCAAGTGCCCAGGAAGTAGAATTTCATGAAATTGCAGAGTATCTGGGTTATCTGGAGCAGCAGTCTGATCTACAAGGGCAAAAAGCTTCTGTAGCATAAAGCTGCAGCAAAGTACAACATTAATAATCATGAAATAGCAATAATGAATAAAGAAAATAAGTAGAGCATATTCTAGAAACAGGAACAGAGCTAGAACGGGAGCGAGGAGGCAACAGCCCCTCCGAAACAATTGAAAAGTTCTAATAGATAGAGTGAAGCAGGGTAGTGCATAGTTGTTACGGTGTCTAGGCGACCCAAGGCGTTGGAGGGGGCCTGGACACAAGGCAACCAAAAAGCCCGCCTAGGCGCCCGAGGCGATACTAGTTGTTAAGGTGCTTGAATGCCAAGGTGGTCACCTAGGCGATGCCAAGGCAACACCATGAAAACTATAGGGTAGTCCATAGGAGAGATTGAAATTTTCTCATTACGGGCCCTAATATACAAATGGTCAAGCCTCTCCCTACAACAGTACAACCCCAAAATTTGAATGTTAAGCACTCCCATTAACTACAGAATAATCTATATTGTCTTTCCTAGAGAAGAACCATCTATGCGCAATTAGCATGCCAACACTATTTGTAGTTATCTTATACTCACAAATTCAACAATATTTTTTTTTTAATATGGTCCAGCATAAATTGAATTCATGGAGTTTCAATTTATGCAAGTAAGAAAAGGTGCTTATTCAAGGATCAGGTAAGAATTCACTCATTTCAGGGACCACAAATCCATCCTTTGCTAGTGTCCAATCGGAATACTAGTAGTTTTGACCCTGAACAGGAGGTATTGCAAGATGGGCTCTTCCAGATGAGTTCTGAGTTCTGGGAATTTGATCCATAGGCTGGGAAAGAGAGACATAGTTTGCTGTTGAACATTTTTTCCTTCAAATTTAATTCCATTGGATTTAAATATAGTATAATCTTTGAAAGATGAATCAGATGAAAACTAGGATAATGACTCCAAGGCAAAAAAAACTAATGTACTCCACCCAGAGGGCTCACCTCTGGACATCAGATTTAGATTCTCTGAACATCAACAACTAATCTTAGTGTTGGTCTGGATGACACAAACCCAACAATCAATAAGACAGCTATTAGCCAGTTTAGCCTATTACTCTAGCTTGCCTACAAACATGAAAATCCAAGATTTTCACTCCATGATGGTGCATGGTGTAGTAAAACAGTTAATTAGAGTACAATGGGGCATCCCATGGATTAGTGCTTCAATGTGTAACCATTTTCAGGACGCATGATCCTGGGTCAGGGTTCACATGACACAATGATGGTTTGGAGCAACTGTGAGGCTGTGAACCGTTGTTGAATAAGCCCCACATATGAGCTTAAATAGAGGAAAAATCCAATTAATGGTTAAGACTCATGATAGTGTGAACTATGAACATGAAACATAATGAGGGTAATAGAGGCCCTATGCACAGGTCCTTAAGTTTCCCATCCAAGACAGTCTTTAAAAAACTTGTTGATAGTTGATACACACCAAATTTAGTTCCAACAGGTGCTGTAACTTCTAAGAAAATAAGGTCCCTAAGTTTCTCATACAAGACTGTCTTTACAAAACTTTTGTTGATACACACCATACTTAGTTCCAACAGGTGCAAGAACATTTAAAAAAAATAAGCATTACACAACCATAAATCTATAACTGCACAACAATATAACATCCCTTGGAGAAATCCTAAGAACAGTCTAGTGAACTATTTTTTGGACAATCTGTATCCAGCATGAGATGGATCACAACCCCAATATTGCCTAAGCCAATTTCAGCTTGATTGTACAACAGAATCAAGTATGTCATATATATTTACTCCATGCCCACAGAAAAGTAAAAAAAACTTCAAAAACAAACTTCAGATCATATGGTTATAAATTATTGATCATTGTGATATTTGCACAAGTAAATCTTTGAAGCCGATCAATAGATTAATAGAGTGCTGGGTCCTCATCCATTTAACATGTGTTGTAAAATGGGTTCAAGGGTATTTCAGTCCTAGGGGTATCGGTCCTTGTACCTATTCTAGAACATAGTTGTCACGGCGTCACGACGATCCAAGTCGGTGGAGGGGTGTCACGTCGATATATCGACATGTCGCCCGCCATGGCGTTGCCATGGCGATCATGTCGACCATGGCAGAATTGTAATTAAATCCAAAGTTGAATGGCAAAGTTGAATGGCAAACTAGTAGATAAATCAAGATTTATAAGAGCAATGGCAGAATTGTAATTAAATCCAAAGTTGAATGGCAAACTAATAGATAAATCAAAATTTATAAGAGCAATGGCAGAATTGTAATTAATCTGAAGCTGTAAAGGAGTGGCAGAACTGTAATTTAATGGAGTTAAAGAGAAAACTGAATGGGCTAAACAGAATAGCAATAGAGAATATAGGGGGTTTTATATAAATAATATAAGTTGTCCTTGCAATTTTAAAGACTTAATGTCTTCTTCAACCTTGCAATAACACGATAGAAAGAGAGGCAGAGAGGCAGAGAGGCAGTGAACTGGGGTAGTTCCAGCAGAGGAAACTCCTTACGAAGACGAGTCTCCCTGCAATTTCTGGAATAAAATCGCAGCACCAAGGTCTGCCGATCCCAACGAGAAATAGCCCCAAAATTCTGCTGGCAACCGAATGGTGAGATCTAAAATCAGATCTGGCGGATGTCTTAGTTGCAGGTTACTTTGGTGGAAGCAGTGTGATCTGCATCTTCTAGGTTAAAATAGGAGATTTAGGGAAACAGGGAGTGGGTCTAAGGTTGGGGAAGAAACAAAAAATTAAACACGAAGAAATCGAAGAGCGAAAGAGAGACAGGACGCCATGGCGTAGGTCGATATGAGCATGTCTCCAGCGCTAGGACGACATGGCGGCGCCATGGCGACGATATGGCGACGCCATGACAACTATGTTCTAGAATGGTCTCTCAACTATTATAAATAAAGCGGGGTTGTGATCATAAACTCACAAGCCATTATTCTCAAATCTCCACATGGTATCAGAACAACGATCACATCGGGATTCGAACCCTAATTGTTCCCATCTTGAAACCCTAGGCTCTCTCTACCACCTCTCTTTCTTTCTAGTTTCTTGCACCGCAAGCACCAACACCAACCACCGCCTTCCTCCACCATCTCTTTCTCTTCTCTTCTCAGTTCCAGCCACCGCCACCACCTACACCAACCACCACAGCTTCTGCTTCCTTCTAGCAGCTCCTCAAGCTCCGACTCCTTCTCGGTTCACCCTTGTATGGTGAGTTTTCTTCCACCAAGGGATTTTGTTGACCTCTCAATGGTCTGATTCTCTTTTTCGATACAGGGTGATTGATGTTTTTCCAGGAGGATCCACTCCATGTTAATGTGTTTGTGAATTTGCTCTGACCAGCAACTATGGGCGACTCTTAGATTTCCACCGCATTTACTGGACAGGAAGGAGTTAATCAACGTGACTTTTGTCCATTCCCCGTCAGCTCCATTAAATTAAATGGGAGCAATTATTTGATGTGGTCGCAATCTTGTTATCTTGCTATTAGTTCTCGTGGTCTTTCAGGCTACATTACAGGGGACTCTGTTATGCCTACAATTGCTGATCCTTCTCAGGAAAAATGGGTGACATCTAACTTTTTAGTGATGTCATATTTCATAAACTCCATGGATCCTACCATAGCCGGGGGCTAACTTCTTCTCAATATTGCTGCCAAGATTTGGAAGACAGCCAAAGACAACTATTCTCAGGTCGGTAATGCTGCCCAATGTTATGAACTCCACAAGAAAATTCATGCTACCAAACAACAGGAGTTATCGCTTTCCCAATATTATTTAATTATGCATAGCATGTGGCAACAGTTGGATTTTTATGGGTCCTTTACCGCTACATGTGATGTTGATGCTACTGCCTTTAAAAAATGGGAAGATAATCTTCGTGTCTTCGACTTTCTCGCTGGTCTCAACATTGAGTTTGATCAGATTTGGGCTCATGTCCTGAATCGTGATCCCTTTCCATCACTTGAGCAGGCCTATGCCATGGTGCAATCTAAGGACAGTCGTCACAATGCCATGGTTCACCCAATTACTCACGAACAATCAGACTTTACACTAGTCCCCAAAGTTCATCCAATGGAGGACTTTTTCGTGGTACTGGTGATCGTTCTACTCCTGATCGAGTTCCAGTGAAGTGCGATTATTGTGGAAAGGAACGAAATACTAGAGACAAGTGCCAAAATTTACATGGGTGTCCCATTGTTACTCGGGGTCGTGGGCAAAGTCGTCGTTCTTCTGCCAGAGCACATCATACTTCATCTGAGGACACTGCTACTCCATACCCTGTGTCCTCTGATGACCCGACTGGACTCATCTTCTTCATCAGCTCCATCTACAGCTTCGGCTACCTCCCTACCAAGGCACTTTGAACCACCTTCCTCAGCTTCCTCTGACCATCCAAGTATTTCCTTTTGTGGCCATAGTACCTTAGTCATATCCATTCCCTGGATAATTGACTCAAGTGTCACTAACCATATGACCGGTTCTCCCGCTCAATTTTCTCAATAATCTCTTTTGTCGGGTAATAGCAAAGTTTGTGTGGCCTCTCTTCTGTTTTTGGGAAGGGCACCATTAAGTGCGCTCCTCATTATTTCTTTCATCTGTATTGCATGTTCCCAAATTCTCTACTAATTTGCTTTCTGTTAGAAGTCTTACACGGGACTTAAACTACAAAGTAATTTTTTTCTTGACCATTGTCTTTTCCAGGACTTGGTGACCGATCGTACAATTGGCAGTGGTTGGTGATCTTTACTTGCTTGATAGTTCTCCATCAGCCCTGGTTTCTCAGGCTACTCTCTCTAACTCGTCTACATCTGCATTGGCAGAATTACATCGTTTGGGTCATCCTCCTTTAGGCGTTTTATCTACTTTATTTCCCAGTTTAGTGAAATTGTAATCCCAACAGTTTCGTTTGTGATGCTTGCACTTTTGCAAAGCAAACTAAAGGTATTTATCCTATTTCAGATAATCGAAATTTAGTTCCTTGTGGTTTAATTCATTCTGTTATATGGGGCCCTAAGCTTAGTGTTTCTACATCTGGTTATAGGTGGTTTGTCACTTTTATTGATTGTTTTCGCCGTACCACTTGGGTATATCTTATGCACTAGAAGAGCATTGTATTCTCCTGCTTTCAATTGTTCCACAAGATGGTCCAAACCCAATATGATGCCAAGGTTAAGATACTCTGCACTGACAATGGGAAGGAATATATTGATGGTTCTCTTCAAGCCTACCTGTCCACTCATAGTATTATACATCAAACAAGTTGTGTGGACACCCCCGCTCAGAATGGTGTGGAAGAACTTTAGAAGTTTCCAAAAATTGAAGATCTTGCTTGATGAACCGTTCTATTCGCCACGAACCAGTAAGGGTGTCAAAACAAAACCAAAACTGAAAACCGAACCCGAAACTGAAACTGAGCCGAATTAACCGAACCGAATTTATTCGGTTTGGTTTCAGGCCAGATATATGATTATTTAATTCAGTTTGGTTTCGATTTCATGTCCAAACCCGTCGGTTTGAACCGAAACCGAACCGAATATCCCACTTATTCCAAAATCCAATATCTTTTAATATTTTTTTTGTAAATGGTAAGTAATAAAGTAAGTAACCAAAAGTCCAAAACGGTATGACAACCAAATCGAAAACCCTATTTATTTTCTTTGATTTTTGGGTAACCGTCTAACACTCTAACCGAATGGCCTTTCATATTCCCTTTCCAGTTTTCCACAATTCCACTATTTCCTATTCCTAATTCCCTTTCTCGGTTTCCCCTTTCCTATTAAATATTCCCTTTCCAGTAACCGTCTAACACTCTAACCCTATTTAATTTGCTACCTTTTTAGTCTTTTACTCTTTTACTCTTTTACTTCAGGTCTTCAACTCTTCCAACTCTTCAAGTTCAAGTGTGTAACCTCCATTTTCTCCCAACGATCCAACCTGCAATTCTGTAAGGCTGCCTACAACATGCAAGTGTGCAAACTCCATCTTCTCCAACGGCGACGGCGACACTCTTTTGGTGGACTGGTAAGTGTTTCAAAAAAAAACCCTCTCTTCAATTAGAACCGAAACCGAATTAGACCCGAATTGGAACCGTATGTGGAACCAGAATTAGAACCAAAACCAAACCGAACCGAGGTGGTTCGGATTCAGTTGCTAGCCCCAAAACCGACTCAGTTTTCGGTTCGGTTTCAGGTCACACCCACAAGGCATGGAACCGAACCGAATGACCGAAACCGAACTGGTTGACACCCTTACGCACCGGCCCCATTCACTTGCAACTCTTAGAGGCTGTAAGTACACGGTGCCCTACAACTATTTTTAAGTATAGTCGGGTTGAAAAACGAGAGTGCCTACCCTTTCTTTCAAGTAGGCCACTTTTTCCAGAACGCAGTCCAGGATAACCGTGACCATGTGTGTGTATATATATATATATATATATATCTTCGATGCCGAAATGTCTGCTTCAACCACTGTTTCACCTCCCAAAAAGCAAAGTTGGCTTGACGAGCGCAGATGAGGAAGTGGGAGCAAGAAAACCAATAATCTCTTTCTTGTCCTTCTACTTAAGAGGCAAAGAGAAGCGCTTTTGCTACTGAGAAAGCAAACGGTCAGCGCGAAGGTTCAAGACTTAGCCGAACGTTAACAAAGCGGATTGAAGCATCGGTAGCAAAGCTGACAACGAAACACATTAGTGAAGCATAGCGAGGCACTTCGAGTTAGCGAAGCACTGTGGCAGAAAGGAAGAATCGACATCTCTTGGAAGTGGCCGGATCTCTCATATCTGCTCCACTTCGCTTTTGGGGAGATGTTGTACTTCTGGCAGCCTATCTTAAAAATCGTCTGCCCTCAAGAGTGTTGGCATCTCGCTGCCCTATTGAAGTGTTATTGTGTTCGTCCTCTTTTGTGGTGCCTCCCAAGGTATTTTGGTGCGTGGTCATTACTTGCAATCACCATGTCCATGGCAAATTTGATCCCAGAGGGTTGCGCCGTATTTTTCTGGGTTATTCTACTACTCAGAAAGGGTACAAGTGTTATCATCCTCCTTCCCGGAAATTGATTGTCCCCATGGATTTGTTTTTCGGGAGACGGAGGCGTATTTTCCATCTCATGCTCCTCTTCAGGGGGAGTCTACTATTGAAGAGATGCCTTTAATTGCTTCATCGGATGTGCCTACTGTGGAAGACCTGCCTATTGAACTCGAAGATGGTATAACCGAGCAGGAACAGAAGCAATCTCTAGTCTAGTCTGGGGAACCTGACACCTTAAAGGTATTTACTTGAGGAACGTACCATACACAAAAGAAAGTTGATAATACCACCACCACTGCTACTAACCAGCCGTTGCTACCTGATCCAAGTCCTTCACCTATTCCTCCTGGAGAGTCTTCTTTTGATCCTAATCTGGATTTAACAATTGCTATTCGTAAACCCCATAGAACTTGCATTCAGCATCCCATTTCCAATATTGTCTCTTATGACTCTCTTTCTCTATCTTTCCATATTTTTTATTCCATGTTGTCTTCTGTTTCCATTCCTAACACCTGGCAGGAAACACTAGCTAATTCAAGGCAGAAGAAACAGTGAATGAAGAAATGAGAACATTGGGAAAAAATGACACTTGGGATTTGGTGAGTCTTCATCCAGGAAAGAAACCAGTCAGCTGCAAGAGGGTCTTTGCAGTCAAACAGAAGGCTGATGGAACAGTAGAAAAATATAAGGCAAAGCTGGTTGCTAGAGGATCCACTCAGACTCATGGGATCGACTATCAGGAAACATTTGCCCCAATAGCAAAGATGAATACTTCCAGAGTCATCATCTCGTGTGCAACTAAGGAAGGCTGGGATCTTCAACAACTGGATGTGAAGAATGCTTTTCTTCATAGAGAGCTCGAAAAGGAGGTATACATGGACATCCCTCTTAGTTTTGCTGCTCGAGAAACTCAGGGCAAGGTGTGTCGTCTCAAGAAGACTTTATATAGTCTAAAACAGTCCCCACAAGCTTGGTTCGGTCGTTTCCTAAGAGCCAAGGTGTCAATTAGCTATAAATAAAGTAATGTTGATCACACATTGTTTATTAAGAAGAGAGGCCGGTATATTACAGTGTTGGATCGTTTTTGTAGATGACATTGTAATCACTGGAAGTGATGTTGATGAAATAGGTCATTGAAGACCTATTTGGGGACAGAGTTCGAGATCAAGGATCTGGGAAAACTAAAATATTTTCTTGGGATCGAGGTCGCTCATTCAGCTCAAGGTGTCTTCCTCTCTCAACGGAAGTATACCCTTGACCTTTTAACTGAAACAGGAATATTGGGATGTAAGCCTCCAGATACCCCTTTGGAGCCTAATATTCACCTAAACTGCAAGGATGGAGAGCCAGTGGATAAGGACAGCTATCAAAGGCTGGTCGGTAGTCTGATATATTTATCCCATACACAGCCTGATATAGCATTTGTCGTAAGTGTGGTTATGCATGATCCTCATTCCACTCATCTAGAGGGAGTATACAGAATCCTGAGGTATTTGAAGTCTGCTCCCGGAAAAGGTGTCTTTTCTCTCCTCAGGTTACTTGCGAGTTGAGGCCTTCACTGATGCAGATTGGGCAGGATGCCCTGATGACAGGAGGTCTACTTCAGGCTATTGTACCTTTGTTGGAGGGAACCTAATGACTTAGCGGAGCAAGAAGCAAGTTGTAGTTGCCCAATCCAATGCAGAAGCGGAATTTTGGGCTATGGCCTATGATATTTGTGAGCTCCTTTGGTTGCAAGAACTCCTTCGTGATTTATATGTTCCTGTTAAGCGGCCTATGTGCCTATATTGTGACAAAAATCAGCAATTAGAATTGCACATTAAAAGGATCAATAGTAAAAGTTTTGTCTCTATTGTTAGCAAGTTGGGCATATTTGATATTTATGCACCAACTTGAGGGGGAGTGTTATCAAATGGGTTCAAGGGTATTTTTGTCCTACGCGTATTTCTGTCCTTGTACCTATTCTAGAATGTTCTCTCAACTATTATAAATAAAGAGGGGCTGTAATCATGAAGTCACAAACCATTATTCTCAAATCTCCACAAAATGAGCCACACCACACAAGGCCTATTATTGGTGTCCCAAACCTAACCGCTCTATCCTCTGCAACAGGACTGATGCAGGAGAATTTTGGACTAGGCCGGTCGACCCAAATCCAATTGCGTCTCCAGATGGAGATGAACCGGATCCAAATATGGTTTTATTCTGGTAGATATTTAGGATTTTATTATTTATTTTATTGGGATAGTTGTTTCCCTTTTTTTAAGTCTTTTATTTTTTCAATTTATACGAAAGAACAAATTGAGTTTATGATTTTGTGCGTGTGCACTCTTCTCCCCCCCCCCCCTCCCCCTCCTTCTCACAGTTTCTTCTCTTCCCTCCTGCAATTCTGACTCTTCTCAGATTTCCCCTCTACTCCTTCCCGGTCCCCATTATCTGGTATCAGAGCCAAGTTGCAGGGGGAAGAGAAGAAACCGTGAGGAGGAGGAGGGGGTGGGGATAAGAGTATACACGCACAAAATCATAAACTCAATTCATTCTTTCATAATCTCCCCAATACGTTGGTTACAACCATATAAATAGAAAAAATAAATGACTTTAAAAAGGGAAACAACTATCCCAATAAAATAAATAATAAAATCCTAAATATCTACCAAAATAAAACCATATTTGGATCCGGTTCATCTTCATCTGGATACGCAACTGGATTTGGGTCGGTCCAAGGTAGTGTACCAATTGGGTCGGCCCAGTCCAAGATTCTCATGCATCAAGGACTCACCCCCTTTCTAGGCCAGGTCAAACTGTCCATTTTTCCTCGTACACCCCAACCCTCCCCCCCTGGGGGAAAAAAAAAAGTAGAAATTCTTTGCTCGGTCCTCACCAACAGTAGTATGGAAAAGTAAACATCAACATGGAGCAAATAAATATAGTATAAAGGCAAAAGTGAGACTGCGTCTAACATGAGCAAATTGAATTTGTCATCGTTGTTATCAAGATGAACGAATATGTACTCCCTTAGAACTGCTTCTCCAACCTACAAAAAATTACAAGTTAGAAATGAAAACTATACTAAATATTGTTTTCCAAGATAAAAAGGTTTTCATACAAAAAAATTAGAGCACTTGAAGAATACCGCAAGTATTAGTTACAAAATTTATGCAAAGCGAAGAATGTTCCTTACAACAGAATGCCTTTCGGTCTCTAATCCATCCATAACATGTCGGAAGTACTCTCCTACAATGGATAAAAGGAAAGAGGGGCAGAGGATACAAAAATGAATATTGAAACAGATATAAATGATAATCGCATTATTCACGACTATAATTGACTTGTGTAAATACCAATATGAAGTAAACACTGAAGGCGAGTGAAAAGAGACAAGTTCCGAACTTCATCGAGAATAATCTTGACCCTTTCACCCAGAAGTTGCGTGCCAACAGCTCCCTTCTCCCTCTGATATGCCTCACTATAACAACAGGTTAAACTCATATATATTTCGTGGTCATTGGTGTCTATGAGGGCCTGTCGAAAACAAAACTTTTCTTAGCATATAAAAATTATTCACTTTAACCCTTTGAGGAAAAGAAAAGATATAAAATGCCAAAAAATGATAATGAGCAAGGAAAAAAGGACAGCATCTTTTTATTTCTCCCCCATGGGTACAACAATAGAAATAAACAGTTGCCATGAGAGTAATATAAACGACTCAAAGTGGTATTAAATTCCAGTTACTTTCAAACGCTTTTGCAAGTGTTTAAGAAGAATGAATTCCACCGGCAGAAAATGGCTGGACAGCAGATTGGTGGAAAATGGTATATTCTATGCAGTGAGATGCATTCTCTTTTTGTTATCTGGCTTGAGATCCTTAAAGGGTTCAACAAGCAGCCCCTTGAATTCCATCAACAGAACTTTTCAGTCTTTTCTAAAGGGAATGCATATCGACATAAAAAATAATTTAAGCACGCAACAGTTTGATAATCAATATACTTGTATGGTTCAACTAATACATCAACGAATACATAAGTTTCAATTTTTTTTAAAAAAACATTTTTTTTGGGGGTGGGGGTTATGCAAAGGGAGTCTTATGTTTCCCATCGGATTTCATTTCGAGAAGACTGATTTTGCGGAAGGGGGAATATATGTTCATAGTTTTAGGACTATATACGAGCCTTTTTGTCAGTCAGGTGTGGGTTCCACGGAATTCATCCTTGCCAGAGTAGGTAGAGGCTATCCTCATTGTACAGTATCCCTTCGCTTGGTTTCCTGCTACTTACAGGATTTATGGCTGTTGTACTTTGTTTGTGTTTAGAGGGAGGACCTTGGCGCAATGGTAAGGTTGCCCAATTGCGACCTAGTGGTCACGGCCCATAGGTTCAAGTCAGGAAACAGCC
This sequence comes from Telopea speciosissima, assembly GCF_018873765.1. Lineage (NCBI taxonomy): Eukaryota > Viridiplantae > Streptophyta > Magnoliopsida > Proteales > Proteaceae > Telopea > Telopea speciosissima. The sequence goes on along the minus strand of NC_057925.1, from coordinate 14,534,022 downwards.
TCTCCGCGAAGTGGGGGCAAAGCTGCGTACATTATGACCCTCGCAGACCCCACAGTGTACTTAGACTCTTATTAGGTTTCCTACTAAGAGTCCATTACTGAAATATAATATAAAGGGCAAGGCTGGACCACGATAGGACTATTCTGAGTCTAATCATGTTCCAGGATTCTTCTTCCTCTCCTCTCCTTTCTCTTCTTCTTTCTTCTCTCTTTCTCTTTGTAAGAACCGGTTATAGGTTTCTCTGCTGCTACAGTGACTAACTGAATTTATTAATTCAAAGCAAGCCACATAAGCCTGGACAGTACGACAATATTATGTCACAGACAAAGAAAAAACAGCAAGTATCATTCGACCCAACACAAACAACAGATACAGCACTAGAACTTTTCTTCACAAACTTGTATTCTTCAATAAATGGCCCTACATATGGATGCTTTCGGTAAGGACCATATCCAGCCAATCAATCCACCTAAGAATAAGCAGACCTCAATCTCAAATGCATCGTCTCCATACTTGGAGATTCACTTTCCTGATCGAAGGAGAATGTCTCCATTGACCTTATTGTATAGATACCATGTATTCAATGACTATGCAGGATTATTTCCTTCGACAAACAACTGCTCGTTCACAATGGGATAAATGATACCAAGGCCAATAATCACACTTAATTCTGGCACAATAGAATCTCAGATGCAAAGACATCCTGAAAATACTACAATGAAATTCCATTGCAATCTCCAAAAATCCACCAATTCCCACTTAACTCTGGTTTCCCAAGATAATTCAATTGAAATTAAATTTAATAGGTTGCTGGTAGACATATACAATGACCAACCTACCATTTTACCATTGGGTATGCCCCAACAACTGTGCCCCGTTCCCTCAACAATGTATCAACTGTTAGGCCCCAAAACAATGATAAAGAGAACACCACTGAATAGCTGCAACTATTCCAGTCCTGCAAACATGCTGAACTGATATTCCTTTCTCTCAGAAAATTCCACTGTTCCTCTCCTTTCATAGACTCCACAATATCTCGTAACCCATTTTCCAAAAGAAGGTGTAGTTCCAAGACAAAAGAGGTCCAAGATATCTAAGCCTCCAAGAGAAATGTCCAACACAACCCGAAGGGCTAAGCATGCTTTATTAACAGGTAATTAACCAGCTCGATGTCAGCCCAGCATAGCTGTCACATGTGAAAAAGAATAGACAAGTATTCTCCTTTTGCAGCATCGCATAAGTGTTCACCTTCTCCAACCCAATCCTCCACATGAGAACCTTATATTAAGATGCAGCAGAATATGTCCCGAATAATTTATGAGATATTGGAATTTAGGGGAATAGTCTTGGCTGCACTTGTCCAGGCTCTAGTGAATGTATTAGTGTTTTGATCTCAAATGGTGGGGATGAATAGGCAAATTTGCTCTTTGTAAGAGCTTAATAATCATATCTAATAAAGATGACACTGAAAGATATACCAATTTTATATATATATATATATATATATGATAATATGAATATAAAAAACATTTTTGAATCAATATATACCATATATGTCTTGACGAAGTAAACAGAAAACCGATATTAAAAAGAGAAATTCAACATCACAAAACCTTCAACACAACGCCCACAGGAAGCAAGAACTCTCTCCCTCTTATCCTACACAGATTTGTAAAAAGAAAATTAAATTTTAGTCATACACTACAACATTGAGTCATAAACAAACCACTCTAGTTCAAAAGAAATCATCGCTTACCAAAATCCAAGTCTCGCACTTCCATTCTGAAGGTAGTATAATTTAACAGTTACCGCAGATTGATCAACCCTTACACATCTTAAAGACAGGACAGAAAAAGAATCATTATCTTAAGAGTAACTGATTAAATAGATTTAAAAAACAGATAAATGCAAAGAGATGAAGCAATAATATTGAAGACTGAGACTCTGAATAATATTATTAGACAAAACAAGTGCATGTAATATTATGGCTTACAGATTAAAAAAAAATCTAAACAATTGGATAAACATAATAAGCCAACCATTATAATTAGCAAACAAACTCAATCTTACTGTTGTTGAGTGCATTGATCATCAACATCCTTCCAAAGGCCCACCCTTCTGATGTCAGTGAGATGGCTGATGTCCAATAAGAGCACTTGTCGGAGTGTTATGTGATCAATGGATTCCTTCAAAGCTTAAAGGAATTTTTACAGGACAGTCATAAGACCGGCTATGATGTATGGCACGGAGTGTTGGGTAGTTAAGAAATGTCATATAGATAAGCTCAGTGTCACGGAGATGAGGATGTTGAGATGGGTGAACAGCAAAACCAGGAAGGATAAAATTAGGAATGACCATATTAGAGCTGGTTTGGGAATAGCCCCGATTCACGATAAACTGCGAGAAAATTGCTTGAGGTGGTATGGCCATGTTCAATAGAGGCCACCGAATGCTCCAGTTCGGAGGAGTGACTTGATTCAAATTGAAGGTACTAAAAGAAATAGGGGCAGGCCTAAAATGACTCTAGAAGAAGTGAGGAAAGACATGCATAGTTTAGGTCTTGTTTCTGGTATGACGTCGAATAGAGCTGATTGGAGGGCAAGGATCAGTGTGGCCGACCCAAGTTAGTTTGTTTTAGACTGATTTGTAGTTGTGGTTGTTGTGTTCCCTTTCTTTTTTTCTTATTATTAATCTTTTTGTCCTCATAAGGATCCGTGTAGCCAACCCTATTTAGTTGGGATAAGGCTGAGTTGTTGTTGTTGTTGTTATTGTAGTTGTTGTTGTTGTTATGGAACAAACCAGGCATCTGAAACAAAAATGAAATTGTTTTCTGTCCCAAGAACATTTTGAAAGGAGAAAAACCGCAAGAAACCATCCTTCCCGACGATTTCTCTCATCTCCCCCACCCCCACTCTCTGCAACTCCCACACCCTGCCCCCATCCTTTACCACTCCCACCCTTCACAGCCTCTCTCTACAACTCCCACCTCTTTGTCCCATGCCCTCTCCCTACAACTCCCATCACCTCTCTTCCAGTCAAGAGCACTTTTAATGTTCAAACTCAAAATCGGTACTTCCTTTAGAATAATGCTGTATTTTTCTTCTATCCTTGAGAGCACAGACCTCGGCGCAATGGTAAGATTTCTCCATTTTGAGTTGTGACCTAGTGGTCACAGGTACAAGTCGGGAAACAGCCTCTCTGCGAGTAAGGCGGTGTACATATGACCCTCCGCAAACCCCCCAGTGGTAGAAGCCTCATGCACTGGGTATGCTCTTTTTTTTTCCTTCTATCCTTGAGAAATAGAAAGGAAGAAAGGGCAATGGCACTTGGTTTGGAAGAGGGGCTAGAGGTTTTGAGTGAAGATTAAGATTTGCTAATTGCAACAACTGGGGTGGAGCTCTTCAAGCAATGTGATACAGAATTATCACCAAACTAGGCTTTTTTTATTAGGAATAAGTCTAGGGTTGGGATATATATATATGTTGGGCCTTTGATCCCAAGGGTTTTCTATGTAATAGGCCACTTTAATGAGCCTAAACTAGGGGTATATAGGTTGCATACGGGATTAGCCCAATACTTAGTTTATTTTTATGTTTTTTAATTGAACCGGTTGAAATTGGTTGCATCCAATTGGTTCAATGTAAGTGATCATGTGACTTGGTTAAGTGGTCATGTGATGTAAGTTGGGCTGGATTAGGACTCTATAAGTCCAGCCATGTTTTGAGTCTATTTCCTTTAGTATTCTAGTTTCCTAGTCAGTTTAAGTTACCTAATAGGTTAGGGATAGGGTTAGGCCTCTCCTTTTTAGTGTCTAAGTCTATTTTTGAGTCTTCTATATAAGTTTGTAAGGGAGGCCAGCATTGAATACGAATTTTGATTAATAAAAACTCAGCTTTATGTTTGCTGCCTTTGTTGCTGCTATTGCTCCCTTGTGTGAGTGTTGCCATGTGGATCTCAAGGTGCTAGGGTGAGTAGATTCTCACGACTCCTTGCGTCTGTCCAGTACCAGGAGGTCCTTCTTCTTCTTCAATCGAGCTTCTTCAAGCTGCTACTGCTGCCTTTGAAGGAGATCAAACTAGTAAGTAATTTTAATTTCCTGCATATAACCTTCCCCTCTTCATCCTCTAACCTAATCCATCCTTTCCCATCGACCCAATCAGATCACTACAGCCAGCCTTCCATCCCCTCCATTAAACTTGTAACTATTCCTTCGAATTTTAGCTTGATCCCCAAGCATTCACCTTCCAACCATCAGATCTGTGCCAAACTTCCAGCAAACATCCCTCCCTCTCCCTCCTACACTCGATCCCAATTTGAGTCCCATCTGACCATCTAAACCCTAGTTTTCAGCCTAGATCCTTAAACCTAAAACTCGAAACCGTAACCCTAATTCTGCAAATTTTCAAACTTAACCAAATCCAATTATTTTTATCCCATAATAACCCCCTAGACCTGCATATTAAACCTGTATAAGACCCATTCCCAAATTTCCATCCTAAACCCTAGAATTAACCTAAAACCTAGTGCTGTCCATTCGAACCAGCAACCCCTTTTGCTATTGATCCTGTTATCTGGCTCCTAGTAGGTCTCCTACCTATCTAGGACTACATTACAATGCATGGTGGAATGCGACGGCTTCTCCTAAAATTCTTCAGTTTTAAGTTTGTTTGGTACAGAGATCGAGAGAACAGATTCACTTCATGGTAGCATCCATTCTTCCGCCACACCATTTTTAGTTGACGGTGCTTCTAATTCATGCAATCAAATTTTTTTTTAACCCGAATATTATATGGGACCTGAGGAAACCCCTAAAAAATTTATTAAAATATAGAGCCAAAAAATACAATGGAGGGGAATTTTAGGGGCTTACCCCAACCCAAGGAGAAGACTAAACTCTCAGCACTGAACCAAAAAATAACCCACCCTTCTTATATTTTTTGTCTTTTTTTTTAAATTGAGAAATCATCCACCCAAAGCCAAAGAATTACATTCTGAAAACTGGAAGGCCAGCTTTGTCCTCACAATTCTTTTGAGGTTTTGAGGAAGATCCTGCATTGCAATAAAGTATGATTTAGACAAGGAAGAGCAAGCCAAATTTGCCAAACAATCTGCAGCTCTGTTTCTTTCCATGACCGAGAAGAATAGGTTAGCTAGAAGAGTATCGATCAAGTAACACACTTCTTGAAACCAGTACCAGCAGCTCCGTACCGGGCAGTCCCTTTGATTTACAAAGCGAACAATAGTCATGGAATCCGAATTGAGATGGTAACCTGAGAACCCCTTGTCAACAGACATACAAAGACCATCCAAAAGGGCTCTCATTTAAACCACTGTGTTTGAGCAAATGCCGAGGTAGTTAGCAAAAGCACCAATCATCGGTCCACTACTATCCCGAATAATACCACCCCCACCACTTATACCCGGGTTCCCCTTGCTAGCACCATCTAAGTTTAACAGAATTAAAAGGAGGGCACAAATAAATAGGTATGGGAATTTTTTGAACAATACCAGGATCACCAATTTTTAAGATTTGAAGCACCAAAGCATCCTACATAGAGGTGGGTTTCTTGAACTTAGTAGGAAAAGGGATTTCTCCAGTCCAGGATTTGATTTTCTCAATAATAGTGGTTGCCGTTCTTATACCTGTGTCATGACGATGATTATTTCTGTCCTTCCAGAGCTCCCACACAATGAAAGAATCCACCATTCCTTTAAAAAAATCACAGATGCTGAATTACCTGCCTGGGCTTGCCAAAAAATGATTATTGCCATTACCTCTTGAAATCGAATAGATTCCACATCAAGGAATGTGCCAAAAAACTCCCATACCTTTGTAGCTGTGACACCCGAGACAAGGATATGGCTGCTTGTTTCTCTTCCAGGTTCCTTACAACATAAACATTTTAACGCCAAAGGAATCCCAATTTTCATCAAGTTATCATCTGTTGGGATATTACCATTCATAATCAGTCAGTTAAAGAATGCGATTTTAGATGGAATGGAAGAGTTCCAAATCCATGTTACATAGGAGACTTTGGGAGATCTTGAGTGAATCACGATCCAAGCAGATTTTATTGAGAAAGCTCCATTAGACGCCAGCTTCCAGATTACCTTGTCCATCCTGTCAGATAATGTAATATAGGAAGACATGATTTTATCACAAATTAACTGGTTTGTCAATGAGATTGAGGAAACCCTAATCCCAATGCCCCTCTTCAGCAAGGACATCCTTAACACGAGTTTCCATATTTACATTCATTGCTCCATCTACAGGATTCGCCATATGCCTTTGAATCTCAAAGAGAGCCGAAAATCCTCTAGAGAACGAATTCCAAGGCTTCCCTCTTCTACCGGTTTACATATTTTGATCCAGCTGACCCAGTGATGGCATTACCAAACTCAGACTCAACCCCCCCCCCCCCCAAAGAAATCCGGCACAGATGGAGTAAAATTAACTCAAAACCCCTTTGGGAACATCCAAACAGGATAGAATATAAATTGGCATTTAGACAATACATGCTTTAATAAAATCAACCTACCCCCGCATCTTTTCTCTTACCTTAGCAAGAGAATCCTCAAAATAAACTTTTTTTAATTTTCCCGTGTAAAGAGGAGCACTCAAATAGGTAAGCAGTAAGTTTTTCCTACCAAACCTAGTGATACAGCTCACAAGCCTAATCAGCAATCCTGAGCTTTTGGGATCCATAATAAAGCAACTCTTGGACTTATTAACCCTTTGTCCAGAATAATCTTCATAACGATTGATAAAACCCATTATTTGTTCCAAAGAAGATTTAAGACCTTTTGAAAAAATAATGGTATCGTCTGCAAAGAGGCTATGGGAAGTACCTGGACATCCACTGGTAAGGTGAAAGTATCTGGCTCGGCCTTCCTCAAAGAGAGCTCTTAGACCCCTGCTAAACACTTCTTCAGCCAAAATAAACAAGCTTGGAGATAACGGGTCCCCTTGACGAAGCCCTCTTGAGGATTTAAAATACCCTGTAGGACCTGACTCCATAACAATAGAGAACCAACAGTTATTTAGAGTTTTTTCAATAAGGCTGATCCACTCTTGGCTCAATCCAAATTTGTATAAGGCATCAATCAGAAAACTCCATTCTAACCGGTCATAAGCTCTAGCCATGTCTAGCTTTAAAACCACATTCCCGCCTCTTGTTTTCCTGCTCAGGTCTTGAACAACCTCCTGAACTAGAGCAATATTATCATAAGCTTTAGCCATGTCTAGCTTTAAAACCACATTCCCCCATCTTGTTTTCCTGCTCAGGTCTTGAACAACCTCCTGAACTAGAGCAATATTATCATGTATACACCTCCCTTGCACAAACGCACCTTGTTCCTCAAAAATAAAACCTGGAAGGATGCTACCCAGCTTGTTCGAGATAATCGTGGCAATGATTTTATAAGAGACGTTACATAGACTAATGGGTCTAAAATCCGACATCTCCTCTGGATCATCCTTTTTTGGGATTAAAATAAGATTAGATGATGTAAAGCTTCTAGGGATTTGACCTCCCTCAAAAAAATCCACCATGGCAGCCCATACATCTAAATTCTAAACCCACAACATCCCAACAGGCCGAGAAAAAGTGTCCCGTAAAACCATCAGATTTTATGTATCTCTACTTTAATACTGATTTGTGTTTCACTCATTATTAATTTAGGCTGCATTTGGTTGCCAATGATAATAAAATAATTTCATTTCGGATCACCATAGTAAAGCTGTGTGAATAGGGATGGGGAGGCAGAGGGAGCAATGAGGGATTGAAGATGGCTGGAAATATGGCTCAAAACAGGGTACCTGACTGCGTGGCAATGCCGCTTGAGGGGTGGTGGATTGTAGGTGGCAGAGATTGGGGGGAGGAGAGAGAGAGAGAGAGCTGTGCTTCTTACGCCATGTTACCAAACGCATTTCAACCCCGCGGAAGTGCTCCGGAGTACTGAAACAAAAAAATATATTTCTACCTCAGAAACACTCCAGTGGAACATAAACGTTATCATACAGGCCCTAACTGGAAAAAAAAGGTTGGTTTGGTTCGTCTAAAATCGAGTGAGGTTTGGATGATTTTTTTAGACACCCTGAAATCCAAGATTGAGAGAAATATTGATTTAGATGGAGGATTGAAAGAAAGCAGATCAAAATTTTGAAAACAAAAGAAAAAAATAATCACAGGGAGAGAAAAATATGCGGGGTGGCAATAAGCTTTAGATTCTGTGGAGAAAGGGATATTTTTTTATGGTTTGCCTAGCTGTTCCTAGGTGCTTCCCATGATTTTACCAATCCATACCCAACTCAATGCACTATCAAATTTTACTAAATTATGTTGGTTAAAATGCTATATATAGGTAATAAGCAGACACCCATGGCCCTACGTGAGTTTGACTTCTTGACTCTATCAAGAATTCCTAAAACAACTCAATCAAGACTCTTAATGTGAATCTTGTTACAATATAACAATTTCAATGAATGATCAACCTTTTTTCCTGAACAAATAAGAATACTAAACTAAGAAATAGACCCAAAGTAAAACTCCTAATCTAGTTAGACCTCTTAATAAGAAATCCTGTTGGAGACCAACACCCCACCGGTATATTGGTTATACTTTTAACTATCCAAATTGGAAAAGCAAGATCTCATTCTTGTTAGAAAGATAATCATAAATTCCTTGTATTTCCATTTTCTTAGGTTGTGGGGCATGCTAACATTCCCCTAGTGGTTATTATTTTAAATCGAGCATTTTCAGCTCTTCCCATGAAATTTGGTTACTAACCAGGGAACTAATTATAAAAGCTGGGTGCATATCCAAGCACAATAGAATAGGAATATACTAGACAAACTACGAGGAAACATCCTGGATAGCAGAATAAGAAAACAGAACTCAGAATATGAAAATAATAATAGAAACCGAAAATTCAGAAATAGTAAATCAATTTCAGTAATAGGAAATTACAGGTGAAGATTAATAACTCAAATAGACTAAATCTGATTCAGATCGTAGTGAAGAGAAGGAGGTTTGCAATTCTGGTACAAAACCTGCAGACATGGTTTTAAGATCTCCCAGAATTGATTTGAAGATCATCGTGAAGATCTTCTAGAAGATGACAAGAATATTCTGAGGAGAATATTCTGCTGGATATTCCAGCAGCCTTTTTGGCAACCATTGGCTCTTATTTAGTAGTTTCTTTTATTATAAATCCTAGCTATTAAGTAGCTAAGCAATTAATCATTTTAGTTAATAGTTACTTTCTATTTTGGTGACTCTTCCTTAGCTATGGAGAGTTACGGTTATTGCAAGGGACCCTCCTACCATAATAGAGGTTTCCTATTTTATATTTCATAGAGATTATAAATAAAAAGAGAGGGGTTGTACTCTAGCGAACGATTTTAGACAAAGAAAAGATGAACGCTTTATGCTGTTTTTCCTTGTGAGATGCAAGATGGGCTGTTAGATGCAGTTGCAAGGTGATGCTTTGCATGGTCAGTGTGACGCTGATCAAGGCTTAGGTGGGATGCCCAAGACAGTATCAACAATGACTAGAAAAGGAGTTGCAGAACTAGTTAATGGAAGAACTAGAACAAAAATGAGAAGAAAATAAGAAAAATAAAATTAGAAGAAGAAAGGGAAAGTAAGGAATCCACCTTACCAATCTAGGACTCCGTCTAGAAAGCTTAAGAATCCTTTCAAGTCACCACTAAAATCCATGTTAGCCAAATTGCAGAAAAAACTGAACTTTATTGCAAATAAAATTGAGGGAAAGGCCTTTGGCCACTACATTATTTAGACTTGAGATATAGACCCAAACGGACTCCTATACAGAATTGGATCCAAACTATTACTAGGATTCTTGGAAAAGCAAAACCAGACCAGATGCCATGAATCTTAATCAACCTAGGATTTCTAATTAACATAAAATGAAAATAAAAGTCACCAAAAACTCTTATAGGTTCTTGGAGTCAATATTCCTAATACGACCAGGAATGGAGCTCCTGCTGGCTCCTCCTTTTTCTTGCAGCCGATCAGGATGAAAGCTCCGGATCTGCCACGGGAAAAATTCCATTGAAATTATGTCCTCTCTTTCTTCTTCTTTTTTCCTGGGGTATTGGTAGAGTTCCAATTGCAATTACATCCTTGGTGAATGAACACACTATCTTCTGTTGTTACTGATCATCCAAAAGTAAAAAAATAAAATAAAATTATAATAAAAGGAATAAGAAGTTGTTTAGCAAATACAGACACCCTAGATCACAGCAAAGATGAATTTTAGTAATACTCTTGCAGCAATGTCAATTATTGCTAGTTCATAAGTTTATCTCAATTTCAGGTAAATGTTTTGTTCACAGATTGTGTTTGAAGTCATTCAAACCAAACCAACTATTCCTGGTGGTATTCACTAGTTTTGTTGAATATTCATCAGATTCTAATTGTTTCTTGAAATCTGAACACGCATACACACAGATTGGGTCTTATTTTTTATTCTAATTTAAGAAATCATCACCATGTAATCAAATTTCCATCTTTCTTCATTATTCCATTAACCGATATCAGCTTCAATTATTTGGTATGGAATCTCCACCTGATCGATTGGTGTTCTGCCACAAAGATTTGATCTCTCTTTATTTTTTGCCCTTATACCTATAGTTCAAAATTTAACCGAAATTTCGACAAAATTTCGTTAATTTCAACATGACCGAGATGAAACAGAAGGCGAAACAAGAAGCAGCATAATTTTGGTCAAAATTTAGCTAATTTCGGTTACAAAAAAACCCTGTTTCGGCGAAATTTTAACCACGTCGGTCGAAATTTTTCGTCATTTTGTCCTCCCCCACCCCCCCCCCCAAAGAACGCCAAGCGAAACTCAAGTAAAAAATGAATTGTTTCGGTTGAAATTTCACTAATTTCGGTCATTCGGTCTAGACCGAATGAAGACCGAGATATGAGTTCTTGAACCCAACCATCTTTGGAGATGATAGAGAATTCTCTCAGGCTCGTGCATAGTGTGTTATGATCATGGTACAAGCTTTCGCGAAATATCGCCGATATATCGACATATTTCGGAAATCTCAAGCCATCCGACACGAAATGCCAAGCGAATTGAAAAATGTACAAATTTCGGCGATATTTCGGGGTATTTCGGTCATGTACAGAAATAGCGACCGAAACTCTGTTACAAAGGCTTAAAAGCCTCACGTGACTCAGCCTTTAAAAGCCAAATCTCGCAAGTCTCGGTTGAAATTTCGACCGAGACCTGCAGAGAGCTCTCCTTCCTTCAGTTTTTTGGTTGCTTCCACCCTTCCAAGCCTCATTCAAGCATTGTGTGGCATCATTCTCGATGGATTGTCACCGGAAACACGTCGGAGCCTCATCCAAGCACATCCTCCAAGGATTTTTCACTATTTAAGGTAATTCTTTTTTCTCTAAAACTAATTTTTTTGAAAATAGTATGTTCAATACATGTTGGATGGTGATGATATTAATATATGTTAGACACCGAAGGCCGATCTACAACCTCACGGTGTCGAAAAAAAATTTCCATATGTATTTTATTTTTTTAATTTTCTTGATTTAAAAAATTGATTTTCCTACAACAAAAATAGTTATAAATTGGGGGTAATATAAATTGGATGGAGATCAATTAAATAAATGTTAGACAACAATGGCCGATCTACGGCGTTACGGTGTCGAAAATATTTTTTTGTCAATAAATAATTATTTTTATTTTTGGAAATTAAGAAAAATATTTAAAAATTCAAAAAAAAGGAAATAAATAAGGAAAAATATTAGGTTTTGGTTTGAAAAATCATGAAAAAATATGAAAGTAATTTCTACATGTTTTTGAAGTGCATTAGATATATATTATGTTTAATCATTTCGGTTTTGCTGTGTTAGGTCAATATTTATATGAAAATTATTTATAAAAAATCGATTTTAATTATGAGAAAAATATAAGGGTTAGGAGAAAAATATTAAAAAGCTATACAATTGTTTTACTACTCTCAAAGTCTCAATTGAAGTACTTCTACATTAAGTTTTTAATCATATGTTTTACTTACATTGCAATAAACAAGTAATATTATGGCGGATCGTGAAAGACAACGTGAGAAAGGAAAGCAAAAGGTAGGGAAAAGTAGTCAACAGAGGGAGCAGAGGGAGCAGAGAGAGCAGAGGCCAGCCAGGCAGCCTAGGGTTGACATTGCATGGTTACATGGCACTCCAATTGATGGGGATAAGAGAAAAATCCCAATGTAACTATTGTCACATGCAGTTTTTGGGAGGTGGGTCAGGCAGCCTAGGATTGACATTGCATGGTTACATAGCACTCCAATTAATGGGGATAAGAGAAAAATCCCAATGTAACTATTGTCACATGCAGTTTTTGGGAGGTGGAGTCCAATAGACTTAAACAACATCTGACTGGATGATCTAAAGATGTTGTAGGTTGTCATATGGTCCCTACTCAAGTAGCTAGGGAAGTTGGTAACAGTTTGAGGGGAAAGAATAAGAGGAAGGCTGAAAAGCAGAGGGTAAGGGAACAACTTGAGGAGGCAGTGAGGAGTTCAATGGGAGGAAGAGGAGGAGAATACCATGATGATGATGATGACAGTGATGACTCCATCTATGTGCCTGCTGATATACAGACACCACAGGAGCCTAGGGACTTTCGACGGTCTGTTTCGAGGAGTAAAGTTAGTTTTCAAGAAGATCAACAGAGATAGAGAATAGGGGGTAGTGGAGGAGCAGGCACATCTGGAGGTTCTAGAGTTGGGGGGTTGTTGAATCCTTTTAAAATATCACAATGTATGAAGGCAACTCTAACACCTCTATCGGTACCAGTACCACCATCAGCATTAGATCCCAAACTACATAGGAAGAAGGGAAGCACTCAACCAAAAATCAAAGGAGCATGGAAGAATATGAAGGGGGTTAGTGAAAGAGTCAATAGCTAAGTGCATGCTATACCATACCATCCCAGCAAACACCGTACAAGGCCCCCATTATGATACCATGATTAATACAATTGCAGAGGTTGGCCCAGGGTTCAAGGGGCCAACACCATATGAGGTAATAAATGTTTATTTATCTCAACAAAAATGTAAGATTGATGAGTACATTGGGGAGATGAGGAGTATGTGGGAGACATACAGGGTAACTATAATGGCAGATGGTTGGACTGGGCCTACAAGAAAGTTCATCATCAATTTTATGGTATATTGTGATGGGAGGACAGTTCTCCTCAAATCTGTGGACGCATCCAAAGAGATAAAGGATGCAAAATATATTTACAGATTGTTGAAGGAAGTGGTTGAAAAAGATGTAGGAATAGAGAACGTTGTCCAAATTGTAACGGGTAACGGAAGCAACTTCAAGAAGGCCGGTGAGAAGATGTTGAATAACAGTAAGTACCGGCTCTTCTGGACTCCTTGTACGGCCCATTGCATTGATCAAATGCTGAAGGATATGGGGAAGTTATAGTTGGTGAAGACTGTGGTGGAAAGTACAAGACAAGTCACCAACTTTGTATACAACCACCACTTCACACTAAATCTATTGAGGGAAAAATATGGGGGTGACTTGGTGAAGCCGGGCATCACTAGATTTGCCACAAACTACATTACCCTAAAAAGCTTTGAGACAAAGAAGGTCAAGCTGAGATCTATGTTTGCTTCTCAGGAGTGGTTTGGATGGAAGGATTCCAATACCACAGGTGGGAGGGAAGCACAGGCAACCATGTCCTCCGAGGAATTCTGGACAAAGCTAGGCAAAGTGGTGAAAGTTTTGGAGCCAGTAATTAAAGTTCTACATATAGCGGACTCCGCTCTCAAGAGCCCCACCATGCCAGTCCTATATGCTGCAATAGACTTGATGAAGGATAGTATCTACAATGTGGCTCGTCGTAGTAACAAGCATGGTTCGAGAACTCGCGAGGTCTCGGCGAGATCCGAGATCTCATCGAGTTTCTCGGTTTTTCAAAAACTCGAGTCGAGATGCCATACGCATTATAAAAATACACTTTCTCGGTGAGATCTCGGCGAGATCTCGGTATCGTCTCGACCCAGCCAAATGAGACCAATTTTGAAGTTTTTTGCCTGATTTTTTACGTTATAAAAATGCAATTTCTCGCCAAGATCTCGGCGAGATCTCGGTATCGGGTCTGGATATGGGTTTTGACCCATTTTTTCTCCCCATTTCACCCATCTAACCCATTTTATAAACTAACCTACATGGACAGAACTCGAAAATCTCGCTGAGTTCTGTCCATAGCTCTAAAGAAAGGGAAAACAGCCCATTTTGCTCCATTTTCTTCCTCTTTCCTTCAAATCTTGGGTGGATTGCATGGTTTCAAGTGAGATTCAAGTGCTAAATTGAAGATTCAACTCCAACAATCCAAGAATCATCACCTATTTCAAGAATTTTCAAAGGTATTTTCTAGTTTTCCCCAAATCTATTTTTTTTCAACAAAATTTGTGTAATCCTTGATAGAGTAGGTTGTTTTAGTACGACTCGTCGCCTACCAACCTATGGTCCAAAGTGAAACTCATATTTGGACTTGTTTTTTGGGAAATCTGGGCATGCCATTGTGTTTAAATGGCCTGAAATAGGCTTAATACCAAGTTTCAGACCCAAAATGTGTAAAACCCACTGAGTTGGGGGTCTGAGTCAAAAAAAAAAAAAATGCAGTAACTCGGCGAGATCTCGACTCGTCTCGGGTTCTGGCTGGGCCGAGATGCCACCGAGACCCGAGTTTTAGAACCTCGGTAACAAGCACTTCTTGGACATTATCAATGCTCGCTGGGAGAATCAACTTATACATCCACTGCATAAGACTGGTGAGTAATTTTGTTCATATAACTAATTCATATCTTAGTTTCTTAGTAATATTACTAATTACAATATCTCATTTATGTATGTCAATTTTCAGCATACTACTTGAACCCCAAGTATCAATATAATAATAGGCTTAGGTTGGATACTCAACTTATTAATGCTGTGAAACAAGTAGTAAGAAAGTCGGAGCCAGATGGTAGACTACAATCTATATGCAACAATGAGGTGAGTCTATAATTCATTTAGAATATAATTAGTAAGTATTAATTAGTTAATGAGTCATTACTAATTTTCCACATGGGTATAGATAAAGATTTTTAGGGATGCATAGGGGAGTTTTGGAACCGATGCTGCAGTACAAGGCAGAGCAAGTGGTGATGCTGGTACTCAATTCAATATCTTCTTCTTTTAAATTACATATGTATTAAAAGTTGAAAGTTGTGAAATTTTTGACACGTATATTTTTGTTGTAAACTTGTAATGCACCTGAAAGGTAGGTGTTGTATGGGGAATCAGCTGAGAATTTAAGGAGAATAGTAATCAAGGTCCTTGCCCAAACATGTTCCGCATTTGGCTGTGAGAGGAACTAGAGAACATTTTCGCTCATCCACTCCAAGAGGCGCAACAGATTGGGTTTCGAACGTCTATCTAACATGGTATATGTGCACTATAACTTGAGGCTGAAAGTCTGAAACTACAACACATACGCATGGAACATGAGGGACAAAGGGACACTATTGACCTCGTCAACATCTTTCAAGTTGACTCAGATGATGAGGACCCTATTGTGGATTGGGTGAGGGATAGAGGTGAGTCGGTGTTGGATCAAGAAGGAGGTAGGCCAGACCCCGTGATAGCCTCTAAGATGGGTGCTGATGTGGATGACTATATGGCTGACGAGGGTCAGATACACGCACAGCAAGCATCACTCATACCATTCCAGCCAACAGGTGGCAATGCTGATGAGGATGATGACTGGTCCAGGTCCTCAGGTGGTACTGATAGGAATCAGACTCAAACTCAAACTGGAACTGATGGAAGTGATGGTGATGGTAATGATGATAGCAGTGATGATGATGATGGTGATGGTGATGGTGGTGATGGTGGTGAAGCATTTGATGGAAGGTAAGAGCGTTATGTGGTAGACCAGCAGACGGCGCCTGTAGAGCCAGTCTGATTCACTAGAGGAACACAATTTGATCATGCCACAGAAGATATGGACCATGGTGCACGTGAGGCTGCACCCGTACCCGCACCCTCACGTACCCCCTTATCATACACCAGGAAGCGTAGGGGTCGGCAAACACAGGCTGTTGATTATATGGATATTGATGAGTTATCTAGCTCTGTTGGCGGATTGAGTATAGGTGATAGGGAGGGAGGATCAAGCAGGCATTGGCGTGCCCCATTTTTTGACGCACATACCAATCCATCATCATCGGATTATAGTGCATCACAACCTCAAGGTGGATATGGATATGGGCAGTTAATTGGGGACTATGACTCTCAGTCCCAGTACCAACCCCAGGGACATACTGGTCGTACTGGATCATCTTTTGTGGATGACATCTTTTCATACCCTAGCTACCCAACTCTCCAACCATACATGCTGCCAGTAGGCCCAGCACCAACATTACATCATACTGGATCAGTGGGTAGTCATGGTTCTTCTTCAGAGTCACAGATTGGTCACCAATATCCTAGGATAGGTTACCTTCAATATGTTGATGACTCCATTTACATGGCAATTATGGATGACTACACTCGTTTCTTCTCCGAAACTATATCGTGGTCCACATATGTCCTTCAAACAGAGGACAATGGACGTCGACTCCAGCAGAGCATGAGTAGAGTCGATCCATGAAGGCATAGCAATTATTATTAGGATTTGTTTCATGAAAGTTGTCAGTCATGTGAGTTGTGAGTTGTGAGTTGTAAGCCTTGTGACTTGTGAGTTGTGAGTTGTGAACTTGGGACTTTGTGAGTTTGTGTATTGACTATTGAGTAAAGAGTATTGAACTAATGACTTTATGCACTTATGAATTTTTGAGTTTAAAGTTTAAACTAAGGCCACATTTGACTTTATTTTTTATTCATCACTTTGTTTCAATTTGTTATTATATCTTTCAGTACTTATACAGTTATACAATGTGCTATTTTTACATCAGGGTCCGATCGTATACTGTCAATCAAGGGTGCAAACCCAAAACACCACTTTGAGTTCACTTTTTTGCAATATGAAGGTTTAAATGTGTTTATTTAGCTTAAATAAGGGTGTACATGAAGTACCAGGCCTTAATATGGCCCAAAACCCACTGAAATGGACTGCCGAAATATGGCAGAAAAAATACCATATTTCGGCAAAATTTCGTTACATTTTGGATATTTCGGACACCTCGGCCAGCCCGAGATATCGATATATCGCGAGATCTTGAACCTTGGTTATGATTCCCAATGGGTTCTTTTGAGTTTGGTCAAATTTGGGAGACATTAAACAGCATTTTCTTGATTTTTCCTTATCAAGCCTTATTCAATTTTTTTGTTAAATGTCTCCACTTAATTTACTTTCCTGAAACTAATTATCAGAATCGTAAGATAATTAGACTTTCCTGCATCTTTCTACAAAAATATCACATTATGCATAAACAAAGTGACAAAATAACTAAGTTGTTCAAGAAATTAATAGGAAAACTAAGCATAATAGAATGTAACATCTCTTAATGTGAATAGGCGAGAAAGAACCTTATCGTAACTGCTTTATCAGTAAATCCTACTTCTCTTTCAATAAATGAACTCCGCACCACACTTGTCGGCTGGAAAAAGCATACAATTCATCTACTCAGCAGTGAAAATTACCGAAGGAAAGGAAAATGAACCTTCTCAAGGCAATATTCAGCCATGTTGCACTATTATACCAGAGAGGTCACAAACATTTTCATGTATACAACAACTGAAGGTTCAATTATTTGGTTATACGGCCTGGCAAAGAACAAGTTACTCACATAATTTCGCTTGGGCAAAATTAGAAGCCGGGCAAGTCTCTCCAACCCATTCAATATGAAGTACCTAACAAAAGGAAAGTGAAAAGTTATTCAAGGTATAAGACAGTAAGAGCAGAATGGCCTAATGCGTAGTAGTTACACCTAAAAAAAATACACAAGGCTTTAGTCTCTAGAAGACCAATTTACTCACCCGCCCATTTCAGTCGCCTCTTCTTTGTAAGAAACTAGTTTCAGGGGATCAGCACCTCTCAAGTGGCAAACCTTTGACTAGAAAGTAAGAAAATCAAACCGTCAAACAAAGGATTAAAATAGAGTAGATAACACTTAAATTAAAATAAAATAAAAAAAGTGATCACATTATTTAAAAATATTAGGATTCAACAATGATCAGTTGTAACATGTAATACACTAATACCCTATTTGGTTGAGGTATTTCCTTCTAATTTTATTTCACCAAAAATTCAAAAAAAAAATTGATATTGACCAATGGATTGCTAACAGTAAGAAACATAGTGGAAAACCACAAACAAATATTATCAATAACAGCTGTATGGGCTGAAATTTTACTTGCAAGAGAGTTTTCATTCTGTTCAAGTAGAGGGAGATTCAGTCACTATAATATCCCGTATGAGATCAGATTCTCCAGTCCCTTGATGTTCACCCATGTCAAAAGAAGTAACAAATCTATGGCTTCTCAAATGAACTGGTCGTTCAACTGGAGGCCCAGATCTGCTAATGATGTGGCTGACCAGCTGGCCAAAAAGAGAGTTCATAGATTAATAGGGAGTTTCTGATAATCTATCCAACTTTCAGAATAGCATCATTTGGGATCATCTCATGATGTACTCCTAGGTTTCAGCTTCTTCTTTCTTCTTTAGTTTTTTCTTCTTTTTTGCAACATTTCCGGAACATTTTGTTACGGGATTTTTTACTCTTGCATCAATAAAATTTTCTGTTATCTACAATTACAAAAAAATAATAATAATAAAAACCTACTTTGCTAGAAAAGGGTATTTTTTTCAAACTTGAGTACCAAAACACAATTCACAAAACTGAACATAAGAAAATGAGCAATCAAGCAACATGCTAACTTCGGTCTTATACAGCATGCACAGCATAATATCTAAGTTGGGTGTTAAAAAGTATGGGTTTTTATTATGCATTCTTCTCTTTCCCTCCTACTCTTCTCCTCCACCCGTTTCCTCTAAAGTTGAACACTTCACAGGTACATTAAGAGGTTCCTCTCCCTTCATTCTTCTTTTCCCTCCTACTCTTCTCCTCCACGCTTTCCTCCAAAGTTATACACTTCACAAGTTCACAGGTACATTAAGAGATTTCTATCCTTTCTCCTCTACATTTAGATTTTCCTCTTCCCCCAACCCCTTTAATGTGCTTCTGATACGTATAGCCAGTACCAACCAAAACAGAATCGAAAACAGAGACGAAATTTCTAGATTTAAGAGAAATCGCAAAAACAAAATCACCAACTCAGATGGCCAGATAATGCAGGACGAGTTCTCCTCTAATGGCCTAGAATAGCGGCTGAAAGTTTTAGTCTGATCCAAGGGTCAGATTCTGCTGGAATGATCAATTCCTAGTAGGAGTAGGAGACCTCAAGTTTGACCAGTCAACTGATCTTTTTGACGATCAAGTTTCAGATTCAATACACCCAACAGTAGAGCAATGAGCACTCTATGCTACTGATATTAGATTTAACAGATAAACAAATATCAGTTCTTGAATAACCTCCCGAAATAGCAGGTGCTGAATACAACTAAGAATAGGAGTTATGGCATTCAACCTGCAAAATCAAAACTTGACTGTAGGAGAAGGTTAAGATGACTGACCGAAGAGGATATATGGAAATCAGAATGTAAATCAGACCTGTAGACGACCTATTATCAGAAATCCCACCAAGAGTAGGAAAGGAAAATCGTGGGTACTGCTGGTTCTGCTGCAAGATCTGGTAGTACCACTGCTATACCTTGAATTGAGTTGATAAAAAGAGTATAAGAAAAGAAAAGAGCTTAAACCTGAGCTTACCACCGCAACGTTTGACTGGTTTCACCACCAATCGTCACCTTGAATCACCACAAGGAAGGTCACTGCTTCACCACAGCCAAAGAGAACAAACTTCTGTACAGTAAAAATTGTGGGCTGCAATTGCTGCCGTCTTATATTAATAACAGCAACCAAAGACAGTTTGAAGTAGACTAGGATACCCCCTTATGACCTCATCCTTTGGAAAGGAAATGACAGTTCCAATTTTCTATATTCTATCAGTTGGGCTAAGGTTTGTCTTCCGAAAAATGAGGGGGGTTTAGGTCTTCGTAGAGTGAAGGATTGCAATATTGCTGGCATCATCAAGCTTATTTGGAATATTGCTGCTAGAAAGAAGAGCACTTGGGTAGATTCAGTGTATTCTAGATATCTCAAGTCTGATTCCATCTGGACTATCCCGAGACCTATGAATGCTTCTTGGGCCTATAGAAAGATTCTTAAATATTGGCATCATTTTTCTGATTCTATTTAGACTTCTCTTGGCATAATTAGGTATGATGCTGGTTCAGATAGGCTTGCAAATAAGGATGTAAACGGATAGTCGAAAATTCGAATTCGATTCGCATCCGTATCCATTTAGGGGTATCTGTATTCGGAAAAACGCTATCCGGAAACTATCCGAATCCGTATGGGAACTAATCGGATACGGATATCCCAATATTCGACCGGATATTATCCGATTCGTATCCGATTATAAAATAAAGTAAATATTAATTTTACATATTTTATTTTATAATACCAATGTATTGTCATATGGATTTTATTTTTTTTAAAGACATATGGCAATTATAGTGGACATACTAATGTAAAATTTTAAAAAAAATCCATTGTGGAGTGCAGAAATAGGGTTTTTCATTCTTTCCCTTTTGTATTTGGCTCTAGAGTATTCGGTGTTCTCAATTTTATCTCGGCATCTCCGACTGTTGCCTCTTTGGTTTGATGTTACTTCATCTCATCCAATCCATCCAATCCAAATCTGAGATGTAGACAGGCTTCGAATCGACGAATCAAGATGGAGAAGAAAGGAGGAAGAGCAAGCAAGAGAGGATGGACAAAGCAGATTTCAGGGTTAGGGTTCTAAGCGAACATGGAAACTTATTGGCCTGGAGAGTTTCTTCCCTCTTGTAGCTCTGAAGCAGATCTGTAGTTGTGGGTTAGATAGCTATCTGATCTGAAGCTCTTGATGATGTTAACTATCAGATCTGAAGCTTTGGGGAAGATAACCATCAAATCTGAAGAGGGAAAATGAAGGGAAAAGAGGTTAAGTCTGTGAATTGAGAACTACGAGTCTGAATCTGAAACAGACAGGAAGAAATACGAGTCCAGATCTGGGTGAGATCTGTTATACAGATAAGGAAGATGAACTCTCTCTCTCATGGACGTTTTCGAATTGGATATCTGAATATCCCAAATTTCTGTTACCTTGTCGAATTTGAATTCAGAAATTGTTTTTGAATCTCCGGCGGATATCGAACCGAATTCGGATATTGATTAGGATAGCCGAGTTCGGATACGGATAGTACCATGTTCGGATATCGATTAGGATAGCCGAATTCGGTCCATTTACATCTACTTGCAAAAGTGTCTTCCATTATTTGTGATGGAAATTGACTCTTTGGTCCTAGAAATTCTCAAGTCTGGATCCTCTGGATGTACATCCAAAGTAGCTACTCTAGAAATACATCCAAAGGATGCCATGTGGCACCCTAAAAACTGAAAACCTACACTTCCTTCTACTTTTCTCTCTTCCGTTGCGTTTTTTACTTTATTTTTATTGTCATGTTGTTATTATATATTTACCCAAAAAAAAATGTTATTATCTTATTTATTCATCCCTTTTTTTTATTTTCTCTCTTCTTCCTTCGCAGAACCAGCGACTTGTCCCAATCACCGCAACCTGTAACCCGCTTTCACAGAAGGCAGCCAATGCATGGTCGCTTCGCTCGCATAAGGCATTTGGTCTTACAATTTTATTGTTGTGTAAACAATGACTCCATGGTGTATGCTCTTCGCCGATGATATCGTTTTGGAGGATGAGACAAAAGCAAGGATTAACATTAAATTAGAGATGTGGAGATCGACTTTGGAAACAAGAAACTTTAAGATTAGTAGATCAAAGGCGGAGTATATGATGTGTAACTTTAGCCACACTATGATGGATGATGACATAGTGAAAATTAAGGAAAGAGAGTTACCACCAATTGACTATTTCAGATATTTGGGGTCTATCATACACAAAGAAGGTGATATAGATGATGATGTTTCACAAAGAATTAAAGTGGAGGTGGAGGTGGAGGTGGAGGTGGTGTGGTGGCGATGGTGATAGTGGTGATGGAGGTGGAGGTGGAGGGGGTGGTGGTGGTGGTGGTGGTGGTGGTGGAGCGGCGGTGGTGGCTGTATTAGCAGTGGTGGAGGTGGCGGTGTGGCAATGGTGAGGGTGGTGTGATGGGTGGAGGAGGTGGCAACGATGGTGGTGCTGGTGCTAGAGGCGATGGTGGTGGTGGTGATGGGGTGGTGATGGCGGTGGCGATGGCGTGGCAGTGGTGACGGTGGCAGTGGCGATGGTGGCGGTGATGATGGTGGAGAGTCGAGAGTCGAGAGGTGAGAGTTGAGGGTCAAGAGTCAAGAGTCAAGAGTCGAGAGTCGAGAGTCGAGAGTCGAGCTCGAGACTCGCATAAGCTGGGTCTTTTTTGTTGCCCAATTTTGTTTCTGTTTTTCAAAACGCCAAGAAATTTCTTTTTTTTACCTGGTTCATTCCCAAAAAAAAAACAGCTGTCATATACATGTTCTGTTCTAAATGTGTTCCAACAAAAAAGCACAAAAACAACAGAAGTGCTTCTTTTTTTTTTTTACTTTGTTCTCATACACAGTAAATAATTCCCTTTATCATAATGACCATATAGGAACTAAAGTTCCGTTTACATCTATTCAATATACACTCACCTGTGTTTGCATCTATTAGATATAAACTACACCTGCCAAATAGCCGTTGGGACCCTTAAATAAACCCCTTAGAGCCTCTACACATAGTCACATATACACGCAACCCATAAAATAGAGTTGATGTTCCAAATGGAGTCATTAAGAAACACAATCCGCAAATGAATACACCCTCTTCCAGAAATGCAGTTCATTGAACTTTCCTGTTTTACGCACTAAACAAGCTTAACTATCCAAATCATATTCCCTACTACAATTTTCACATTTCTCGTACTAAATCCCCTATCGGATAATTATGGTTCAGAATTTAAGTCTGATAATCTAATTACGAACATGGATCAAACATGAAAAAAATAACACTAAATTCATTCAAAACTGAAGTATTAAATTCCCTAACCTTTAGCATTATAGGAAGCTGCCCAAAACTGAATTTTTCTCTCACAACGGCCCCATCATTGTATTGAAAACAAACGTCCGCAATAAATCTTCCAGAATACGAGATTCGAGCTAGCCTACACTGTTTAACCAGGAAAAAAAATTATTCAATCACAATATAATTGTAACAATAGTTTTATACATTTAAGGCAACGGATTACCTCGAAGGGATACAGAGGATCGCGCATGCCAGACTTAAGTTCCTTCGAAGGAGGGAATAATTCCGGCTTGCCAAACCAAATTCGGAGCTTGGAGTTGGTGGAGGGATCAAAAACTTCGACAGGTTTGATGTTCCCAAACATGGTTTCCATTCCAGCCTCGACGAAATAATCGAAAGATTCTATGTGTGGTTTGAAAAGCTGTTCCAGAGCCTCGTAGTCAGGCGTCGTTTCTGTACCAACACCCATTTTTGCCTTCCTTCGACTGCAAAACACTCCCACTCCTGAGACTCCCTGAGCATTAACACTGTAGGGGTTTAGGGTTTTAGAGGTGATGTTTTTTTTCTGATAGTTCTAACTTCTAAGGATGTAATTGTGTAAATCGCTCGGGCCGAGCTGGCTTCGGTTGGGCTGGGCTGGTTTTGGTCGGGCCTTATCGGCTTTACCCATTTTAGGACCTTGCACTGTAACCGGTCCGTTTAAGTAATCAGGCCTCATATACTAGGCATGGTCTCATTTATAAACGGTCACTCGGGTATCGGTCCTTAATCGGGTCTTAGACAGGCCTTAAATGGGTTACTGCCGCACTTATCTCTGAACGAGTTTAAATGTGTCGGACGGAGTAAAATGGACTCTAAACAAGCCATAAAATGGGCTTTAAACATGTCATGTTGGGTCGGGCTATTAGTCGATCGGGCTGGACCCTTACACCGGGAATGACCGACTGTTATTCAGGCCGGGCTCAAGCCTAACACGTTGGTCGGGCTCGATCGGGCCAGCCGATGCGGGCCTGAAATTGACACCCCTAACTGGTACAGTTTCAATATGGTTATGGTACACTACACATACCCCATACCGATTCGGTATAGATATCTCATACCGATACCATATTGAATCGATGTGATATTATTCAGTACAGGTATTCGGTATGATATTGATACGGTATGGTGTATTTTCAGTATATTTACATACCAATACCATACCAAATACCAAATCAATACAAGTATCTCATATCGATACCATACCAGATTTATTCGGTATGGTTTGGAAACAATATTGATATATGGTACTCGGTACACATTGACACCCTTACCCAAATGTGGGATCAGGAGTCTGTACTAGCACAAACCAGCTCAAAGTTTTTAAGGTACAAATAAAAATAAGATTTTATGGATAGATAAAACTCCAATGACACCGTTGTTGAAAATTCATAATGGAAAAATCAAATTTTCTAACTTGACTTATCTTTCAAAAAATCTTTTAAGTCAGCCCAATCAAATCTAGTCCGTGCGAATCACGTTTTTCTTATTTTTAAATAGGGCAAATTTCACAGACACCCCTATAACTATTCGAAATGATAAGAACACCCTAAATTTTGTAAAAATGGCAACCTTCCCCCTGACATTAAGCAAGGTTACCCCCAAAATTAAAATGTCGATTTTACCCTCTTAGTAATTTAAATAAAAATTACTAAGATTCCATCAGCTTCCCAAATCAAACTTCCTCATCACCACCACTGTCTCTCCGACCACCACTGATTTCACACAGAAGCCCATAAACAGGAAAGTACGACACAGTGAGCAGTAGCACCGCCGGCCACGCTCTCTGCGACCGGAGAGAATAAATTCCGGTCACAATAAACTCTCATTTCATTTCTTCCCCTCTTCTCAACCGCCATAGCAAATCAACGAGCTTGCGCACATTGAACTGGTCCTGAAGCATTCTCGCCCGCTCATCACACATGCTCACAATGGCCTCTTTCCTCCTCTCAGTCACCAGAGAGCTCATGTACCAGAAGGTCCAGAACGACACCAAGATCCAACCAATCACCCAGGCAATCAAAAGGTTCTTCCACCATCTTCTGGGAAATTTCTTCGACCAAATATACTGGTAGTACTGGTGGAGCTTCCAAACGCTCGCAGGGATCTTCTCTCACAATTTGAGCCATATCTTAGCTCTATAACTGAGAAAACCAATCTTCTACTCCATAAAACCACAGTTGATGAACCAGTTCATGGGGATCTCAGAAAGAATGCAACAGCATAGCGTCAAAAACAGATGTGTTGCCTTCAAATCTAACCCAAGAGCATTGAGATAGCTCATCCACGACAGGAACCAAAACAAGTTAACTATAAACGGTAAAAAGAGAAGTGGGTTTTCCACTGCTTCTTAATTTCACTTGGGGGAGGAGTTGGGAGAAAACCGAAAGCATCCAACATCAACTCTAGACTAAACTATCAAACTAAACTGTCAATATCTATTTAAAGGGGAAAGGAAAAACTCAAATTGGATAAAGAGATGGAAAATTTAAGTACCAAACACTACTTTCTCTGACAAAGAAACTGAAAAAAGGCAGTCTTACAAGTCCATGAACACGCAACAAACTTGTAATTCGAGGCCCCTAAAACCCAAGATTAAGGGAAAGAAGAAAGACCCACTAGCCAAAGAATCGAGGGCTGTCCCAGAAACCAATTTCTAGAAATACAGACCTAAACACTTACACTTTCCCAGAGCAAGCAGCAAACCAAAGAAATCGGCGATGTACATGTCCCATCAAGTAGCTGCTTGATAGCGTCGGTAAAGGAAATTCTGCACAATTCGTCAGTTATCAGGTCAGGAAACCTACTGGAAAAGCTATAAGGCCAACGATAAAGTTACTGCTCCGTTGCCGACAATATCGAAAGCAGGTGAACCAGTTACATCCTCCGCCAGGGGCCGCTGGTTATCCACCTTATCCGCCGTCACCGCCTCACGGAGCGTATCTACCGTATCCTCAGCTGGTGGCAAGGTATGGCTATCCACCCCAAGGGGCGTACCCATACCCTCCACCTCCACCAGGTTATCAGCCATGGCTTTGGGCTTGGGACGACAACGCTGCTCTTGTTTCTTACGCCACCCGGTGAAAACGATGAACAGAGAGAATGAGATTTAGGGTTTTACTCTTAAGGGTATTATGGGGAGTTCATCCTGTTGAAAGGGTAATTTTGCCATTATAAAAATATTAATAGCAACTTAACTGCAAAAGACTAACGGACTGGATTTAGTTGAAATATAATCATAAAATAAGGGCAGTCTTTGATATTTTTTCAAAATTTAGGGTGTTCTTATCATTTTGAATAGTTATAGGGGGTGTCCGTGAAATTTGCCCTTTTAAATATAATAAATAATAAATTTTATAAATTTAATGTTTATAAGTGAATAGTGGTTCATCAATCTGAAAATAGAAATGAAATCCTCTCTCTCATCCCCACCCACAAGAAAGAAGTTTGGGTTCATTCATGAGGACCAATGTGACCGATTAAATAAACATGTATTCTTCTCGTAGTATAGGTTCTATACAAGTCCATTTTGTATATAGTTCAATTCAGGTTTAATTTGATAAACTATACAGAAGAGTGGGAAGCTTCACGGTTGTTATCCATCAAGAAATTGCATAGTGACTTAGGGTTTCATTTTCTGTCAATGAACGATGAAATAAAAGGATTCGAAGGTTTTTACCATTTCACTCAACTCAAGTAGAACGATATGACGGGTTTTTTTAAAAATGACCAGACTTGCCAATTTTGTTTGTGACTCGAGTGAAAAGACCGAATCTCATTTGACTCGAACGAGTTGTGGCTGATTATTATCATGTTGAACAACTCTTTCGTACACAGCTCAACACCATGAATCCAATGCACTAATATATAGTCTGACATCAACCGTTGATACACCAAACCAGAATGCCTAGTCGTTACAACAAGGACCTCTCAGGTGAAGGGACCAAAAAATATCTATCTATAAGAATCTTGTTGCATCAACATTCAACATTATTCCATTTAAGATTCTCAAGTGATCTAGTCCAATGTATGTACATATATACACTCACATTTGTGTCTTGGTATTATCATTCCAGAATCACATAGTGTGACGATCGTATGAACGGAATGCCCAAATTCATCTCTAGTCTTTTTTTTTTTTGGTAATTCAAATTCATCTCTAGTCATGAACACTTTTAGGTGAAAACCCAATGACAATCATAGCTTGTTAATACCATGCATAATAAAATTAATGAAATAATTTAATTATTAGATTTCATGGACAGGCTAACAACAATCTCCCATTTGTGCATCATTTCTCATATATTTTATTTTCATGTGTTTTCAAATACATTTTGCGAGAAAACATTTGTTAAGGGTTCTGATTAATTATCTTTAGAGTTAACTTTAACGATGTCTACACTATCACACTGGATAATTTTTCAAATAAGATGGT
This sequence comes from Telopea speciosissima, assembly GCF_018873765.1. NCBI lineage: Eukaryota > Viridiplantae > Streptophyta > Magnoliopsida > Proteales > Proteaceae > Telopea > Telopea speciosissima. The sequence continues at coordinate 14,506,329 of NC_057925.1, read as the reverse complement.
ACTTCCACCCCCCCTCCATGTATTTGTTCTTCTGATGAGCTTTGGGTTCCTTCACTTGTGCGATAGCTCTCATGGTATCACAATATAACGATTTGAGGTGCTTGACGAGCTCAGGTACAACTAGCAGTTCAATTAAGAACTTTTTCATCCAAACACATTCTTAAGCCACTTCTCTAATTGTTATATACTTAGCCTCAGTCGTGAAGTCAATTGTTGACTTCTACTTGACATTCTTCTATATGACACACCACCACCTAAAGTAAACACCATCCAGACGTGGATCTTGGTCATCTTTGTCGGTCTAAAAATCTAATTCGGTGAAACCTACGACTGACCGTTGATCATAACTATAAACCAGAAAGTAATCATTCGTCTTCCTCAAATATTTGAGAATATTCTTAGTAGCAATCCAATGTTCCTATGCTAATACCAGCTCATAATCCCAACTGCATAGAAAAAATCTAGTCCAAAGCATACATGAGACTTCCCACAGCCAAAGCATAAAGGAATTCTATTCAAAGCCTCAATTTCCTCAGTATATTGATGGCATTGTGACTTAGAAAGAGTTATTCCATGACTGAAATGAATATTTCTTTTCTTGATATTCTGCACGTTAAACCTAGCTAGAATTTTATCTGTATAGTTGGATTGTAATATGCCTAATATCCTACTCTTGCAATTCTCGCAATTTTTATACCTAGGATGTAACTAGCTTCATTAAATCTTTCGTTGAGAGTTTGCAGATAGCCAGACCTTTACAGATGTTAACATGCCCTCATTATTCTCAATGAAAAATATATCGCCTACATATAAAATCAAAAAACAAATCGCCCTCTCACCGACCTTTTTATAAATGTATGGTTCATCAATGCTTTGTTTAAAACCTGTCAAAACGGATTCTAGCTCTAAGAGTAGAGAACCCCTCTGGTTGCATATCTTTATAAAAATATCTATTAAGGAAGGAAAATTGTATGTTCATCTATTAGATCTTAATGTCATAGTACATCAATCGATAATAAAATCTGAATGGATTTAATCATTGTCTCTGGTGAAAAAGTCTCATTGTAATCCACTCCTTTCTCTTGGGTGTAACCCTTTACAAAGTCTTACTTTAAATCTCTCTACTCTCCCATCCACACGTTTCTTTCTCTTATAAACCTACTTGAATCCACTGGGTTTTACACCATAAGGTGGACCTACTAGAGTCCATACGTGGTTAGAATACATTGAGTCAAGTTCCCAATGCATGGCTTCCATCTATTTACTTGCGTCCACATCCTTTAAAGCTTTAGGTTAGGAACGTGGATCTAATTCTAAAGAATCATACTCCATGAGGAACTCTTCCACTTTCTCTTTATCCTATGTGAGAAGGGGAAAATATGTAGGGGGTCTAATAGTTTTCCCGCTATGCCAAGACTCTTGAGGATGTTCCGCTTCGGCAGAAGTTTCAATTGGAGGTTCAATTTTAATTTTAGTTGGTTCTTGATCAATAGAAAACTTTTTAGATGTTCAATTTGAGTTTCAGTTGGTACTTGATCATTAGAAAAAGTTTCTATTTGTCTAGTGATAAAATCCTCTTGGAGAAATTATGTCACATGTTTACTAATAATTACCCTTTGTTCTACAGGGTTATAGAAACAATACCGTATAGTACCTGGTAGGGTATCTTAAGATAAAGCATCTAATTGTTTGAGATTGCAAATTGTCTTTTTACTACTTATGAATATGTGCAATGCAGCCCCAAACCCTAAATTGTCATAGGCTAGGTTTTAGCCTATACCACAAGTCATAAAGTGTGTTTGGTACAAATTTAGTTGTGACCGTGTTCAATATGTATATGGCAGTACCCTAAAAAGATAAAGGTAACTCATCGTAGCTAAGTATAGAACAAACCATATCAAATATGCTTGATTATATCGCTCTGAGATACCATTTTATTTTGGTAACCTAGGGGCTATCAATAGTGACATAATCCCTTCCTATTCTGAGATTATCCTTGAACCCATCTGACAAGTATTCTCCTCCTCGATCTGATCTTAGATATTAATTATACTTACCTATTGGTTCTCCAACAGAACTCTTTGAACTTTTCAAAGGTTTTCAATTTCCAATGTATTATGTATGTGTACCCATGGAAGGATTAAGGAATAATCAGTAAAAAAATTACAAATTAAATATCTAAATTAGACCACAAATGTCAGAGTGGATTAACTCTAGTATTCATAGGCTCTTTTACCCTCATTTGAAAAGGGTTTGTTTGTCATTTTTTATTGTAGACAGGACTCACAAGTTGGATCAGGTTTCTCCTTTAGACTTTCTAAAGGTCTATCTTTAGTTAACCTGTTAATTCCTTCTACTCAAATATGAACCTAAGGTGTCACAGGTAAGTGGAGTCTACAAGACCATGCCTTCTTTTCAAATCCACACCTGGAAACCTCATTTTTTTAAACAAAATTTAGAAAATAAAACATTTTTCTAAAATCCCAAAGGCAGTAAATCTATAATTATTGCAAATAATAAGTTTTTAACTGAATTAAAATACATAACCAACCTTCTGAAATTAACTTCAAAACTAAAATGATTTACTATTAAAATTCGAGACATGGTAACAATCCTTTAAAATTAAAACAGAAATTTCAAAACTTAAAAACAAATGTTCATATAGCTACTGCTCATGTTCTCATTCTGAAATGTACTTCATTCTGATGTGGCTTTCTTGTCTCCTTAAACCCATACAACTTATCGTAAACATGTGCAGGGGATTGCCAACCATGGGTCATTCTGTCTTACCAACAAAATGGATTCAATTAAGACAAGAATTTTGATAATACCTTCTTCCGGCTACTTTTCAGAGAGGCAATAAGTGCGACAGTTCCGTTTCCAATATCCAAGTTTATTGCAATGGAAACATTTTCCTTTAGCGGGTTCTTTTTCTCTATTCCTTTGACCTTCAAAGCCTTATCCTTATTAGTCTTCTTCTTCTTTCTTTTCAGCTTAGATTTAGAAGGCTTCACCTCTATTGCCATTACAACTACTTTATCTTACCCCAAAGGGGTTAGCTCAGTTGGCAAGGACCAACTTCACGGTTTAAGAGGTCATGAGTTGAACTCTCCTTGGGACCTACCTATCCCCCTCCCCCCCCCCTAAAAAAAAAAAACTTTTTTTTGGATGAATAAAATATCCAGAATTTGAGGGGTTAAAAAAAAAAGAAGGCCTAAATCATGTTGGCTAATTCAGAAATTGGTTTACTAATAATATGATATCAACTATAAAGAAGTTGGTCTATTTCCATAATTGGTTTACTGATAATATGATATCAATAAACCAATTATGGAAATATAAACCAACAATGGAAAAGGAGAAAAATGCCTTGGCAATTGTGAAGGTGTAATACGGCTTTTGTTTGTATGTAGTCATGGTTCGATCTCGATGATTTTCTTGATTTCGATAAGGGTCAAGTCGAGATCACATACAATACCAACTAACATGGTTTGCCGAAATCTCGGCCCGATATCTTGTTTCAGCAAGAAGTTAACAACTCACTTAATATAAATACATTGTCTCAACGAGATCTGGTTGAAATTTTGACCAATCTCATTTGTCTCGGAAGGTTTCGATTGTGAATGCACAGCAAAACACCCCCCCAATTGCTGATTTTTTGACCAAATCTTACACAACCAAGCTTGGAACAAATGCATTTAAAAAAAAAAAAAAAACTGAACTATATGTGTTCTAATACTAAGATAGGGCCCTAAATCAAACTACCACTTTGGATGTGATTTTTAAAAAACCTAAGGGTTCCACCCTGTTTATAAGGCCCAAAATAGGTTGTTCTGTAAGTTTCATGACCTAATTAGGTCATATAGCACCAAAACCATGGGCCAAAATTCGACATAAAAATGCACCAACTCGGCCGAGATCTCACCGAGACAACTCAGTTTTCTAGTTCATAATATTGCAGGATCCAGGTCATGATCCAATCCCAACCTTTATGTTTACTTCAAAGATCATTGATTAGTTATTGACGATCCAGTTTGTGAAAAAGAAGAAGAAACTAATCATATTATATAATGCAAACAGAAAAGTTAAAGTTCCATGTACACGAAATTATATTCAAATCCTTTTAATGCACTTCCATATCTGAGTTTGAATTGAAATACATTTGAGCATGCACAGCCCTCAAGATCTTATTTATCCCAAGGCCACAACTACATATCATATATTTCCATAATTTTTCTTATTATTTCTCTTTTATTTTCTGGAAACAGCTTCTCTGCGAAAACAGGGGTAAGGCTGCGTACATTATGACCCTCCCCAGACCCCACAGTGGCGGGAGCCTCGTGTACTAGGTACGCCCTTTTTTATTTATATTTTATTCAAGTTGCGGCTTTGAAACGCTGAACAGGAGCACCCAAAGATGACAGGTATGCTGCATCAACTTTATCCAAACCATTGAAAAGGTAACTGTAGGGTGGCATTTCAATGTACCTTCCAGAACCACGTACAACCTTGAGTTCACCATCTTCCCACACTACTTTTCCTCCAGCAATGGTCACTTCTATTTTTCCCTGTATTTTTAAAAGAAGTTCAAACAATTAAAAGCTAACATTCTTTAGTATGTTTATCCTTGCAAGAGGTACCGATAATATGCTGGAGTGATCATGCCTATGGCAATTACAACCACATGTGTAATGTAAAAAAGAACTTATATATGAAATGAAAAGTAGTTAAATTAGAGCTCTAATGTTTAGTGTGGAAATGGATGATTAGTTATTGATGTTATTTGATGCAAAGTTTCCTGTAAACGTTTCATTACTGAGGAAAAAATTCTAGGTCAGAAATATATGTTACAGTTATCAGTTATATAGGGATATTTACATTAATATTATTTGTGGAAATAAGTGTTCTAGTAACTAAGAATACCAGTTTTCTGATATGAAACTAGTTTGTTCTTTTAAAAAGTTATTCATTATAGGAGAACTTCACTCCTAAGATCTACATTTTGGACTGTAAGTTGGGTGTAGTCTAAACATCTGGCTGAAAATAACCGGACGTTGAGAGGGTCATATAAGCAGAACCTCCCTCCCCCCTCCCCCAACAAAAAAATAAAAAAATAAAAAACCAGAACATGAAAAAGGAAGAAATTCACATGCAAGGGATCTTGTAAAACATCCTGGCTGACTTTTACTTTATTGCCTCCTAATTAATTCCAGACAATGCAACAAATATAGCTTTCATGCCTTCTAGAGGGACATTGGAACAAATTAAACATAAGCATAAGGTTTAATCTAGTAACCATTTTAAGCATTTGAAGTAGCCTTGCAAGCTAAAACACAAATAAGAGTATGCAGTCTTCTTACTATCTGTACTTGGGACATTGTTCCTCAGAATGATTTTTTTTTGTTTGTTTGGTAAAAAATTCCTCACGATGATTATGGATTACCTCAAACACCAAGTAAGAACAATTGGTATTTCTTATTTCTGTATTGACATGTCCCAGATATTTTACCAAAGGTTTCCTACTGAGCCACAGGACTACCAACCAGAGCCCATACAGGGAAAATAATGCACTCAGAAACTAAATTTTCAAGTAGTATTAATGGAACCCTTTATCTGAATGTTTTTTAACATCTCTTCTTTCCAAACTCTACTATGCCTTATAAAGTTGCTTGGAGAGAGAAAGATGCTTTCAAAAAATGAATAAAGCTATGGCATTTCTAAGATGAGTGACTGTTACTTTAGGTCCTCCAATCCAGGAATGCATCTAGGGTATTGTAGCACATATATTATTTTCAAACTGGAGACAAGATGCACCTTCAATCTTTCAGTGAGGAGAACCTAACAGACAACACATACAATCATCTTCAACGAGGAGAACCTAGTATTTTCCCTAGAACATTAGCATGTCAGGGTATCTGAGACATGACTTCAAGACCACTAAAGCATCACTTTCCAGTATTGTGTCAGTTGAGAATATGTAATGCACTAGTGGATTTATCGGTATTACCGTGTCGTGCATTGGGTTATTACTTGTTAATCCACATCTTTAAAATATGAATAGATGAAAGAGGAAGGCTCAGCACAAGATCTATTTTGCATTCCATATTTTTCTTTCTTGACATTTTGCTTTCCTCTTCTCAGATCCTATTACCCTAGAAACTCAAAATAAAACTGATTAGGTTAGCACTAACCACTGACTAGATGCAATTCAATGAAAATGTTTTTCTTTCCATTTAAAAAATAAACTCATAGACAAGGAAGCATAGAACCTTATCAATTTTATAATTCTTTTGGCAGATTATCAATCACAACAGTCCTTGTTCTTATCTGCTCTCCTTAAATCAGTCAGAAACTTTAGGTAGCAATAACTGGAATAGACTGACCATCTGATGGAGACTCAAAACATGGATGGATGAAACTGTAATAAATGGTCAAGTAAAAGGCCTAAGAAATAAAACAGAACAAACTCTTAGCACTGTCTGAGCATAAGGTTTCTCCAGCTATGTCCCCTCTCAAAAGAAAGGCACATTAGCACATCTATTGTACATAGATTATTTCAGCATTATCGAAATACTAATCAGGTTTTCAACAGGTTTACTATTTTAACAAATGAGCCAGATGGTACAAGTCAATACAGGTTCAAATTACAGTTTCACAAGCCTTACTTGTGAATCAAATTTGTTGGACATTTGTGGCAAACCAGATTTCAAAAGCTTGCTGGCATTAACAGTTATTCATGGCAATAGTTCACTAAATTCATCTAACCAGCAAAACCAGATTTTCAAAAGCTTGCTGGGATTAACAGTTATACGTGGCATTAGTTCACTAAATTCACTCATCCCATTTTTTCTTTCTCCCTTTGGTAATTGAATTATTTATTCATCCAAAAAAAAAAAAATCATCTATTAACTCCTTTGCATAATTATGTCTGTTCCATTTAGTAAATCCATTTAATCTGTACAATATAGCTCAAAAGCAACCATTTGAACAAGGCTTTGATTTTTCTGATTCAATTGCATTGAACCAATTGGAATTCTTCAGTGTTGTGAGGTAACTCAAGATGCAAATTATCTGTTAATCATTTCATGATTCCTTTTGAATCAAATTGCAAATGGTAAACTAATCCTGATGAGCCTAATTTTATGAGGACCTTCACAGATCCTTGGTGGATGCAACTTATCTGACAAGTGGAAAGCTATTGTCTAACAAGTCCAGTCCATGTCTGACACCAACTCACCGTCACCAAAGTTATATCCATCCAAAGACCAAACATGGTTTTAGAACTAGAATAAAAAACAATAAAAAAGACCTGAATAAAAAATGGGCAGAGCAAACAATTGGCCACATTTCCCCCCCTTTTTTTTGTTGGGAAAGGGGGGTGGGGGGTGGGTGTTCAATTCTGTAAAGGAATAGGAAAGATTAAAGCAATGTTTTTAGAAAATGGACAAGAGTTGGATCAGACAGACGAAAAGACCAACTGTCCGGCTGCCCAGTCTGACAATCCAATTGGAATATTCTGTTAAAAGTATCGATCATTTTAGAGGGAAAAGAAAAAGTCAGTGGTCCAACCCCTGGATTGAAGAATCCATTCTTATTAACAACATTAATGTTTGTTTCAATATTACATATCTATACTCTATACTCGTTAAAAAGTCGATAGCCCTGAAAAGGGATACAAAGGTCTCATTAAAGTCAACATGATAGAGATGAAAATTCATGAGCTTCATTCCAATGGCTAAAACATCTGTCATATTATTCATCAAAGGCCAACAGATATATATGCCAACAGAAAAGTGCAGATATATCCAATGATCCAATGCTTACTGTATGACAAATAAGCTCACAGTTCACCAATTTGTTTGATATTCAACAGTATATAATAGTAGTAAGATTTGTGACTCTTGTCAAAGCTATCTTCACATCTGTAATTTTGTAACTAGGATCACACAATCACTGTGATTTTGGGGCATATGGTCCATTCAAAGTAAGGCCTATCGATTAGATGGCATGGATAAAAAACATAAATTTGCTGTCCAAATGCTGGTAGCAGACTATAATTTTGGCATTCAGATAAGTTCTATAAAAACCTTAAGCATTCATGATAGAGATCAGGTATATAAGACAATAACCTTAATAGATGAAATTAATATGGTCCATTCAATAGGGAGGCCATCTAAGCTTAGATGGCCCAAAGCAAAGCATGATAAGCCGAAAGCGGGATAAGCAGTTAACTGTTAGTAGATGAATATATGATTTAACTGTTTCCTGAATCATATTGCTGTAAACAATTCACTGCCAATATAAGAAATAATTTTTTATGATAAAACTACCTTTCCTCTCTTTCCTTCAAAGACATTGATGTCTGAGCGTGTGTGGTGAGTGGCTGCACTTATTTCAAAGCTTGCATTAGGATTGAGAATGATTATATCAGCATCAGATCCAGCAAGTATTGCTCCCTTTCTTGGATATATATTAAAAATTCGAGCACTGCCAAAAATTTCAGAAGTTATACTTCGGGAAGGAAGTTACACAAATAAAAATCAACTTCTTGCAAACAGGACTATGGAGCAAGAAACTACAAAGTCGTTTACAATGCAAGGAATTATCTTCACATTTCCCTAATTCCTCTAGTCACCAATATAGCTCATTAAACCTAGAAGGTAGAAGAAAAAATAGTAGGCTACACAGGTAAGTAATTGACCATGAGACAGCTTAGAGCTCCGGTGCCATATGGTCCATATCTTATATCCCTCAATCCTCCACCTGGCAGATGAGGTGGTGGGTTATGGCCATTGTTGGTAATGGTAGATCTCCTGACCCAAAAATAGGACATTGGATGATTATAAGTACTGATCAAAGCGTCAATACACTTTTTTTTTCTTTGTGAGTAAGAGGAGACCTGATTTCCAGCAAGTACCAATCATCAGTGTCCGAATCATCTGCTCAGCCTGATTTCATGGAAGATTGATTTTGCAGCTGTGCATACCAATCGTGAAGCCTAGCCCTCTTCAGTTACACTATATTATCATTTTACTAGATATAACCTACTTCTTTCAGTAACTCTACCAATAGTATCTTATACATAGAGAGCCAGAAAATACCATTCAGTGCTTGTAATTCTGACATAGTCAGGAGGAGATATTAAGCCAGATTCCTGCATCAAAAGACGTTATGAGAAGAAGACAGACCAGAGCCCCCCAAAAAATATATTTACAGCCACTTGGTTTACTTGATACTAGTTACAAAATACACGACAGCTTACCACCATAGTATCCCAGACCAAATGCATCCTTTCTTCAATACCTATGAATCTCAAGGATTGTCACAAATATGAATCAAATAAATATTAGAGTGCAAATTATATCCCATTGAATAACCCAGGATGATCAAAGTAAATCAGTCCATTGTGATTACCGTTGAGACCATTTGGAATTTTTCGGAAGTCATCAATACCAAGGGCTTTTTGTGTGGAATTGAATGAACAATGATCAGTTCCTACAAGCTGCAAAGGGTTGAAAATTTTCAGTGATTAAATGGAACCTCTTTTCTGTAGCCATTCAACTCACGGGATAAAATTGAATCAAAATTGTAAGACAACAAAAGGGAATACAAGATGAGGTAGAAATGAAAGAAAGTCAACCAAGGGGCACAGTAATTCAGGTGAATAGTGGAGACCAGAAACTCTAAGCTAGATATGGGATCTCCCAACAAGAGGCGTAGAAGTAAAGCCACTAGATCAGGCAGATATGGTTGAGGTACAGCTCATTCCAAGAAACACCCAGTGAGGATATTTACTGGGTATGGGAATATCTAACCTGAAACCTGGATCAGGTCAATAATTTCCATGCTAGTAGTACTTCTGGCTTAGATGTACGCTTGGATCCATCATATGATAAATCCTATGTGAATTCAGTGCAAATGATCTATTTATTATGTGGAAACTATAAGTAACAACACTCTTCAGTAGGTCTTTTGTTTTGATCTCCAAAGAATGTTACAGAAAGAGTGATTGAGTTCAGTAAGTTGGACCAAGTTATAGAATGTATCTTGCCGGCGGCACCCATCAAATTGAAGTTTGATATCAAATAATGATGCTTAAATAGTACCAGTGCAAGAGGATGGTATTTGTGGGCTTACAACTAAAGTTCATAGTCCATAACTTTAGTACAAGACGGAAAGTATAAAACATTGACAGGACCAATGTTATGAGTAAGGCATCTTAATAATAGAAACTTCCCTCAGTTAACGATCCAATTTCTGAGCTATGAGAAAAACTAAGAATTTCCAGAAGCTGCATCTAGATGAAGCAATTTCATGTAATGGATATGTAGAGCTTACAAGCTCACACCCTTTCTTTCCTAAACCTTATTCTTATCCATGTGGCATCTGCAGGGAGGGGGTGGGGAGACCTATCAAGCCCAAAGATGAAAAAGAGACCTGCAAAACTCCCATAGATAGGGCAGCTTGAAGAGCTTTATCATGTCCTGCTTTCCTTATTGGAGGACTTATGACATACCTGAAAAAGCAAAGGTCACAGGATGGTTGGAATAGCTTTTTAATTGAATACAAAAATAGTTAATGAAATGAAAAGCATAAGGTTCTTACTTTGCGGCAGTGGTGAAGTCAGGGTCAAAAATCCCCGAATCATCAAGTGCCAATCCAGCAGCTATTGGCTCTCCAATAACCCTTTGACCTGCAGTTTGGAATAATCGTTAAATGCAATTGTTTAAACCCACCATTAGTATATTGCAAATGCATTGGAGATTGTTTTGCAGCCATAGAATTAAAATATCAGCAATCAATTTGACTTATGACAACAGATGGGCATTGAATGAATATTTATCACTAACAAGCACTTCTCCCTATTTATATAGATACAGAAATGGATATAAGAAGATGAATGTATGTATGTGTGAGAGAGAGAGAAGTAAACAAAGATCAATAGATATAATAGAAAAGAGAATGGTGTTTCTCTCCATCTGTCCCACCTCCAATCCTCTGATCATTTTTTTCTTTGTTTTTTATTTCTATAAAGGAAGTGGGTCTCCTCAACCAGCATCAGAAAAATGTATTCCTACATGGGCAGATATCTATGCCACGTGGCTTTTTTTCTCTTTAATTTAGAGAGAGAAAATCATTTTAATTATCTCCAACAGAATCTTTAGTCAATCACTCAATTATATTACTTGTTTCATCTGTCAATTCACTACAGCACCTATATCTTCTCTCCCCAGTCTCACTTCTGGTAACAATTGCTTCATTGTCACAATTAAGATTCCAATAGGTTTTAATTGTGGATAGAATGTATGCAGTCATATGCAATGGATCATAGTTAAAAAAAAAAAAAATAGACCACCATGCATCACATAGCTGGAAAATTTACATTCAAGCATCCATTTCAAAATAACTTGAGAAAAAAAATGTTTCAAGGAACCAGTGATATATCTAGTAAACTACAAATTAAGGCCATCAAATAAATTCAAGAGCAAGAACATATACTGAAAACATTTCTGTTAAAGTATATATGGAGCTCTAGGGTTAGTGCTGCCTCGATTAAATATTCTAATCGAAACAGCCCTAACGTTAGAGCTCAATATATACTTTAACAATTTCAAACCTGCTTGTCGAGCTTTGGCTATCTCTTCAAGTGCATCAATACTCATCACATGAACGACATAAAGTGGTGTGTTCACAAAAGCTGCCAACCGAATGGCTCTAGCAGTTGCCTCTCCTTCCAGCTGCAAGAGCAGTAACTTACTGATATGTAAACTGTCATTGGGACAAAGACCAAATCTATAAACACACCCTAGACAGCAAACCTCTTGTACATTCAGCACAATACACCTAAACTCTAATTTTTTTTACCTTCCTATCCTTCTTTTTTTCATTAACATTCTTTCTTTTAAGCTTTCGGGTAGGATACTTCAACATGGTATCACCTAAAAGAGTGGCACACCTGTAACGTGTACGCCCACCTAAAAGTGGGGCAATACATGAGGGGGAGAATTGAGAATAATAGCACATTAGAAAACTCTCGGACCTTGGATGCCCTCGTATACCAGTTGGGCCTCTCTACATACAAGCTTAAGCTTTTAGGTTGGATAAGTAAACCAAAGCAATACAAACTACAAGCAATTGACAAAAAGAACATATTCTTATTACCACAGGGGGCCTAGAAAGTGCATGTCCTTCTGGACCAGTTATACCAAGATCAATCATCATTTGCTGTCCTTCGGCAACAGCATCACCATTTTCTCCATGAACCATAGCCAAGGCACCAAGAGACTTGCATTTTTTCATGCCTTTCAATAGAACTTCATCGTTGACCATAGCAATCCCTTTGTAGGCCATGAAAAATTTGAAAGAGTTGATACCTATGAATCATAATGCCATAAACAGTCATCAGCATAACATGATATCTGACTGTAACAAATCCATGCTGAGCAACATGCTAACCTTTCTCCTTGACCATAATTTCCATCTCTTTTTCAACAGCCTCATCCCAATTTACGATGACCATATGGAAACCATAATCCATGCATGATTTTTTTGCTCTTTCTGAAAAGACTTCAAAACCAGTAGATAAACTCCCATTAATTGGTGGGACAAAGTTGATGTGCATTGTAGTTCCCCCCGCCAATGCACCAACCTGACCGCTGAAAAAGTCATCAATGGTCTTGGTAACACCAGACTCTGACTCCAGGTGTGTGTGAGGATCAATTCCTCCTGATACATAGGAAGATAATTTTTAATTTTCATAATCAACCATTGTTAAATTATTATATTTACATGATCAACTGTTGATTCTGGGAATGTACATAAGAGGTCAAATATAGATAAGAGGCAAATAAATTTCGGAAAAGGAGAAAACTCAAGTTTGCAAAGGAACTGAACTCAAGTTATCTTCCCAGCCTTCACATTATGAGTATGAAATGTGCAAGTTTTGGGACTTAGCATGTACTGTTAATATATCCACCAGGAAAAAGACGCTACCAAAAACAGAACAAATGGTAAACCTAACCAATTTATGTACTGCTCTTGTTCAATAAAACCAGATCAGAAGATCATAATAGCTGTTCAGGATAAGATCTAAACAGCAGAATTCCGTTTGACTGAGCTGATGTCCTCTGGCCCAACAGCTTTTTAAATGGTCAAAACTTATGTCCCTTCTAATTTCTAACCAGATGTATGTTGCCTTGGTGTTGGAGTAACTGCTTCTAAACATTCACCTGCTCAATTTGAGCACTCATCCTAAAAACATCATTCATTCCATGAACCAAAAATAACAAACTACAAAAATATGAATACGAATACAAATATGAAAACTAATACCAATATTCATGTAGGACAACACATGAAGAAGAAGAGGCCAAAACACTGTTCACGTGAACAGCGTCACAGCCCATATTTTCCTTGAGTGGAGATATTTTTTAGAAGATTTTGTGGGCCCATTAAGTGGAGAAAGATTCTATCCTAATGCTGCCATAGTTTAGGTTCTATTTTCAGTTTTAGAAAGTATATTAGGCAGTTTCTAATTTCAGTTTGTTTCTATTTTTGTTTTCTTGCTTGTTTAGAAGGCTGAATTATAAAGCCAAGTAGTTTTAATTTAGTTACTTTCTAGTTTAGTTAGGATTTAGTAGTTTCTATTTTCCTAAGTTTCTATTTTTGAAAGTTTTTATTTTTATTGTAAGCTTGCCTAAGCTATTAATAGGCCTCTTATTGTAAGGAAGGAACAAAATTTTTGATGATAGAATTTTCTGGCCAAGCTTGCCATCGAATTATAGGAGAATCTCCTTGTTCACTTTCAATATTTGTGATCTGTTGATAACTTGTAATCTGGGCATCCTATTCTGTTCCTATTTGAAGGGTTTGCTGGATACCCTTGGACCTATATTCAACCTTGTTTCAGCCCTATTGAGTGGCTGGATTTTGGACTACATCATAGGCCTTACTTCTGAGTTTCGGCCCTAGCTTAAACCCTGCTGTTGGGGTTAATATTAGTTGACTGCTGTGATTTATTGAGGGTTTACTTGGGACTAAATTAACCCTAATTTAGTCTTACATTATTTGGTATCAAAGCCATACAATGGCCAGCATGGACGATAGTGTTAGGGAGCTGAGGAAGATAATAGGCGACATGATTGCTCTTAAGCAAGAGTTCCAAGAGTTTAAAGCTTATTCTTGCCCTGGCTACCGTCCACCTCCTACGAATGCTACTATGACACTGGAAGAAATTCTGCAGATGTTAGACAACGTCTCAATGGTCCTACCAAGGAAGTTTATGTTGAAGTCATCAAGGTATCATAGACATTAAATTCAATCATTGCGGGTATGGAAGCTAACCCTGATGTACAAATTTGCGAGCCTTAGTTCGATGATTATTGGTCAGTCAATCCAGCCCTTGATGGTGACAATGATGATGACCTCTTGGATTATGATACTGAAGAGACAGCCGAGGTGATTATGGTCCCCCAACAAGAAGAACCCATCGAGATCACCAGTGCACAGGAGTCTGAAAAGGAGGAGTTCAAGCCCGCAACGGAAGACAATTCTGCTGTTATGATAATCAAGGATATCTCTAGTTATAAATCAGATTATGTAGAGTTCATTCTTCCACCTGAATTCTTCCAAGAACGAGAGCCATGATTTCAAGATTTCATTCCAGACATCAAGGAACTGCCAGAGTTCTACTACAGCTTGAAGATGGATGTGCACCATACAACACTGCTTCCTATCCTCTTCAAAATTCAAGGTCGAATTTTTTCTAGGAGGGTTAGAGTTGATGTAGGACAACACATGAAGAAGAAGAGGCCAAAATGCTGTCCACGTGAACAGTGTCACAGCCCATATTTTCCTTGTGTGGAGATATTTTTTAGAACATTTTGTGGGCCCATCAAGTGGAGAAAGACTCTATCCTAATGCTGCCATAGTTTAGGTTCTATTTTTAAGTTTTCTAAAGTATATTAGGTAGTTTTTAATTTCAGTTTGTTTCTATTTTTGTTTCCTTGCTTGTTTAGAAGGCCGAATTATAAAGCCAAGTAGTTTTAATTTAGTTACCTTCTATTTTAGTTAGGATTAAGTAATTTCTATTTTCCTAAGTTTGTATTTTAGATTAGTTTCTATTTTTATTGTAAGCTTGCCTAAGCTATTAATAGGCCTTTTATTGGAAGGAAGGAACACAATTTTTAGAATAGAATTTTCTGGCCAAGCTTGCCATCGAATTATGAGAGAATCTCCTTGTTCAACAGCTTGGATAGCTGTGGGTGAGAGACCCAGGCTGAGAGAGCCATTCCCCTACCCCCCCTTCTCTTCTATTGCAATCGATCCTTTGTGCTTCTGTTGATCAATACAAGTGCTGTGAAGAATCCTTCGAAGGCTGCAATCAATCCCCAAACACTCCAAGTCCGTTGCTGCTGCTGCTGTACCCATCGATTGAAGACCTCTACTGCTCCTGCGAGTTGTCTCTCTGCTGCAACATCAGAGTGGGAAATCTCCATATTCATTCATAAAAAACTGCAGAGTTTTGGAGCATCACCTCACTCCATCACCCCCTCCATTCGATCCCCACTTCTACCCCATTCCATTGGCTGGAATCCTCCAAAAATACAAACCTTCTATTTTCATTCCACCTCCATAACTTCACTTCCATCCATCAGAACTTCACCAAAATTGCAGCAAAGCCTCCCTTCAATAGGCCCTACATTCGATCCTACTTGGTGCAGTGCTGATTTACAAGCTAACCCCAAACCTTCTAATTTGATGCTGTCCCATATCTCTCAACCTAACCATCAGAATTGAGTGAAATTTTCAGCATAGTTTCTCCTCTATACAAACACCACTCGACCTGAGTTTGGTTCTGTTCTACAAGCTGGTTTGGTTTCTACACACTGATCCATAGTTTCTATTTTTGTGATCTGTTGATAACTTGTAATCTGGGCATCCTATTCTGTTCCTATTTGGAGGATTTGCTGAATATTCTTGAACCTATACATTCGACCTTGTTATCAGCCCTATTGAGTGGCTGGATTTTGGACTACAACATAGAACTTACTTCTGAGTTTTGGCCCTAGCTTAAACCCTGCTGTTGGGGTTAATGTTAGTTGACTGTTATGATTTATTATGGGTTTACTTGGAACTAAATTAACCCTAATTTAGTCTTACATTAAATATTAATTAAAATGAAGATGATGCCGAGCACAATAATAATTCGCAAAGGTCTTTAAATTATAACCATGATCATGACTCCAAAACACATGTCCAACTTTGACAACCCTGAAACATTTTTCGAAATGGACTTTTTAAATAATATCAGGTAAATGCTCTATCTATACCATATCTTACTGAAAATTTTAGAATTTGAAACCCCAATACCCCTGATTCCTTGTATACCAAAAAGTTTGAAATTTCACCTGGCATAACATACTTCCCAGAGGCATCAATCACTCTAACATCATCTCCAACCTGTGGGAAACAATTAAGTACTTCAAATACATATCAATCCCCAAAATGTTCTAGCATTAGATAATGAATTCTCTAAAAACCAAATCATAATAGAAATGCTATGTGGCACTAAGAAAGAAAATCATCCAAGAAAGAGATAAGCATATAGTTGATCCACAGATCCCTGACATACCATATCTGGATCCAGAGGCTTAAAGTAGTTTGAATATATAGGCACTTAAGTTACAAGTCAGTCATTGTTAAAAGATAAACCTCGGTTCATTGGATGAAAGTGAGAGCAAGACTGGAGATCATTTTGAAGACCTAACATTGAGACAGAATCATTAGCAATAATCTAAGAAAATAGTTTTGGTAAAGGTTTCTATTTTCTAAATGCTGCTGTTGATTTAAGGCATGATTACCATGCCATGAGAAATTACAACAAACTCAACCGAACAAAGCTTAATCCCATCCCAACTATTTGACTTCAGCCACATGATTCCAACTCCACACTTGTGCAATCATTTGTCTTTGTTGCACAAGTCACAAACCATCCGTTAACCTTTCCCTCAGCTTGTCACCTTTGGCACTACTGCTTAGATCCTAAAAATGCATTGCTTTATAGTTCTATCCTTCCTAGTCCTACGGCTCATCCATCTCGGCGATACTAGTACTATGTTTGTCTTGTCTCTTGATAGGTCATTGCTTCATTCTCCTAAAGAATTGGTCAAATGTTGTTTTGTCTTACAAAGGCTTCCTACCAATTGGAATTAGTGAATCTCACAGCAGTCCAGAGGCACTTCTCCACTTCATTGTTAAACTTCGATTCTATGGGGAGATCCTCTCAATACCCATTTCCTCCAGAAGGTGAGTAACAAAATACAGATAGATTAGATTCCCAAATACCAAGCCATGGTGTATCCTTATTGCTACTCATGGACTAGTTTTCCACCTTTTGATCCTTGGGAACCAAAAGGACTAACTAAAACTTATGACGTTGACTAATAACTCATCATGTGCAAATCTCAGAACTGTTAATTTCCTTCTCATTGAGCACCAATTATCAGGATTTGGACATAACAGTTAGCTTAAAAATAAGAAGAAGAAACAATTAACCTCATGAACATACAAGAATAAATGTTCTGCTCCTACATAGTTTTGAAAAATTCGAAAACACTCTGATCATGCACTCAAAGTAACCAAAACCAAAATTTCCACATCAGATTACCTCATCTAAGAAAACAACTAAGATTACAAATATATATATGACTTCCTGTTCATCTTAATACAAATTGTTATCATAAACATAGTTTATTTTACTATTCAAAATGTTTCATAGTACAAGCTATCAAAACATAAAACGATCATACCTTGATGTTAGGCTTGACGGAGACAATAATCCCATCCTCAACATAAACATCTGCGATTTCCTGATGATGAGCATTTACAACAGTTCCTCCTTTAATCAATAGCTTCGAAGAGAAAGAATCACTCTCCAACTCTTCATATGCCGCAGGACAAAACTGCAAATTATATTCCACTTCTCCAGTTAGCATAAAAAACTTAAAAATTAACAAAAAAAAGATTTCATTCTAAAGTGCTAGAATTAAAGTAAAAATATCATTACGCTTACCCCTGCTACTTTTTCCGATTCTGACAATGGGAAAATGGCGAGGAGACAAAGTAAAACAGAGAAGAGGTTAATTAGCTGAACTGTGTAGCGCGAAGACATCGATCTTCGCTCTTCGAATATCGAACATGGAAGAAGAGTGAAATGAAGCTTCGTCATCAGAAGCCTGAGCAGAGAATCAAAGTGTACTATTTGATCCCACTCACTCACTCCCCTAATTTATAGTTTTTGCTCTTTCTCCTTCCATGTGTGCTTCACGTTGAGATTTTAATAAAGACTTCAATAAAAAAAAATTTTAAAAAAAGAGTTTGGATTTTTCCCGGGAAGTAGGATTGGCATTCTTGCTGACCACGTGATGCGTTTCCATTGGCTTTCGCATACGAGGAAGTCGCGAAAATGTAATATGTCTTTGAAGGAAGGGTAAATTGGAAAATTCAAAGAAATATTCGAGGCTGCTTAAGAATTAAGATCGTAGCAACACACGTGATGGGTTTTGATTGGCTTTCTTGCTGACAACGTTCGATTTTCGTAATTAACAATCCAACCAGCCTTTTAGCATTTCGCACCGGTGCATGCGAGGTAGTCGCTGTCGAGCAACACATGTAATGCTTTTTCATTGGCTTTCTTGCTAACCACATTTGACTTTCTGACTGACCAACCCAGCCAGCTTTGATTCTAGACTCTTGTCTTATGTCTTTCCCCCCGTGGTTTTCATTAATAAAATATGAAAATAAGATCTCTACTTGGTGGTATTTCCTATGTGGATTCAGATCCTCTATTGTCGAGTTGCCCAGCAGGACCATGTTGCCCAGACACGGGGCTGCATGCAATTACCATCTTACCCCCACTTGGGCAAGGCATTTGGGCAGGGGTAAGGCGGACATTGCACGTAGCACCGTGTCAGGGCTGTACAGTCCTGCCAGACAGCTCCACAGTAGAGGATCCAAATTCTTCCTATGTCCTCTCACAGGGCATCGTGAGATGATGCCTCTAGATGACCATAAAATATTGAGATAAAGTTTTCTGGGTGCACCAGACACATGGGGTAGACAAAATGAACGGCCCACCCATGTGTTGCGCTACCGGAGAGAGAATGTGCATCCTAAAATATTTTACCAAAACATAAGTAATATGTCTTTGAAGGAAGGGTAAAATATTTCCATTGGCTTTCTTGCTGACCACGTTTGACTTTCTTACTGACCAATCCAGCCAGCCTTGTTTTTAGACTATTGTCTTAATGTCTTATGTCTTATTAGTTTCCTCGTGGTGTTCATTAATAAAATATGGGAAAGAGATCTCTACTTGGTGGTGTTTCCTATGCCCTCTCACAGGGCACCATGAGATGACGCCTCTCAATGACCATAAAATATTGAGATAAAATTTTCTGCAATGGGGTATACCAGACACATTGGGTGGACGAAATGATCGGCTTGCCCCTGGATCACCCAACCCCCCCCATGTGTCTAGGCGCAGCCTATTCCCAGATACATTCTCAGACAGAGAATGTGCATCCTAAAATATTTTACCAAAAAAATAGTAACGTCTTTGAAGGAAGGGTATATTGGGAAATTCAAGAAATATTCGAGGCTGCTGGGACCTCGGGATCTGTGGTTGGATCGCAAGTGGTTTAGCATTATGTGTCCACCTGCTATAGGTGGAAATAATTCAAGCTTCGTTAATGAAAGGGGAAAGGGTAAATTATGCGTACACCCCTTGTACTTTGTCTTAAATACAAATTGACCCAAAATTTTAAAAAATGAACGAGTACACGCCCTGTATTTTCAAAACCATGTTAAACTAATTGACCGTTAGTCATCCAACGTTAACTGATGACATGGCATTGAGAGTGGATATGAAATATCTGTTTTACCCTTAGATACCCACTAACCTAAATAGTGGGTGAAGAGATTCCCCCTTCTTCCGTCTTCTTTAAAGGTATTTGTGGGACTTTTTTGAAAGGCCTCTGTATCGGTTTGATGTAAGGGTGTCAAAACCTAGCCCGAACCGTTAAGACCGACTGAAAAAATCCGAGACCAAACCAAACCGATCCTTATTGGATTGGTTTTGGATTGGGGTATGACGGGACCGGTTGAAAACTGGACTGCATCGGACCGATCGATAACAAATCGAAAACCGAACCGAATGAAACCGATAAGAAATTAATTAGTATAAGGTTATGAATCATTGAATTGATTTCAATATTAGTGAGCAAATTTATGGTTGTAAGATAAATTATTACAAATTAATGAGTATGGTTATGAAAATAGGAAAATTGATTTGTAACAATGCTTGTTCCATTGATCTCCTTTTTAAGTGTGGGGCTAATGAAATATTTTATGTAGTTGAAAAGAGAAAGAGAAGAAAATAGGCACAAACCGAACCCAACTTGTTTAAAATAACCCGGTACAGAACCGAATCCAAACAGATATCAACCCGTTATCATAAACCGACACCGACACGAAACCAAACCGCACCGAAACCGAAACCGAAACGGAAAAGCTCTTATTGGATTGGTCTCGGCTTCTCTAAAAGCCACACCGAAACAGAAAAACCCAAACCGAAACCGGACCGAACCGACCCATTGACATCCCTACACTTTGATGGGTAATTTCTTTTGTAGTTGCTCTCTTTGGGCTTAAGGTTTTCCGCTGATGGCAATGTTGAAGATGGATCCTTAAGACATGTTGGAGTTTTCTTTGAAGGTTTTTAGTTTATGTTGATGGTAATGCCGAAGGTGGAATCTGATTCCTTTTTGTATTTTTTTGTTTTTTCAGTCTGGGAACGCCTGGACTTATCTGTGTACATTTTTTTCTCATTCTTAATATAATTCTTTGCTGACCTATAGCAAAATTTTTTTTTTGATATTCTTATGTAAGTCCAGTGGAAAGGCTGTTGACCCTTGTGGCATTAGGATGCCTAATTGGTATATCTACGTCTCGCATTGCGACATTGGAAATGTTATGCTTGAATTTGAGAAGTAATCCATTTAATTGTAAGACCAGCATTATGGCGATAAGAATGCCTTATATGAATAATTGGAAAAATAGAGTATGGTCTGGATTGGCATGTCAAACTTCAAAGCCAAATTCAATCATATGCCTCCCATGCATTGGCACATCATCTTTTGTAATTTAGTTGCTCATGTGTTTTTAATTATTTTCCAAAAGTTTGAATTGTTAGCCAACTCCAAAGCAATTTTTTATAGAGCTCAAGCATGACATATGAGCAGAGGACCCTAGACCTCTCTACCTGTCCATCAAATTTGGACAATTTCTGATATGTCATGTGACAGATATTGACCCATATATAAGACCTCAGTAGTGGTGGAGGTGGAGGCTTTGGGAGAGGCCAACTCACTATAGAATTGATAATTAGCTTCATGAGTTGAAATAAGACTTGAGTATAGATAACAATGAACTTATTAAAACTACATTTTGTTTAGGTTGAAGAGTTAAGACTGCTCAGTTGCAATTCTACATTTCCCTTGTCAAAATGGTAGTATTTTGAGAGAAGGGGAGTTCACTAATAAGATGATATCAATATACCCACTATGGAAAAGGAGAAAAATGCCTTCAAACACAGTATTGCAGGATCCAGGTGATCCAATTCCAACCTGTATGTTTACTTCAAAGATCACTGATTAGTTATTGACGATCCAGTTTATGGAAGGAAAGAAGAAATTAAAGTTCAATGTAAACGAAATGAAATTATGTTCGAATCCTTTTACTGATCTTCCATATCTGAGTTTGAATTGAAATACATTTGAGCATGCACAGCCCTCAAGATCTTATTTGTCCCAAGGCCACAACTACATATCATATATTACCATAATTTTTTTTCTCATTATTTCTCTTTTATTTCTGTTTCAGCAAAAAGAATAGCTGAACTCAAGTTGCGGCTTTGATACGCTTAACAGGAGCACCCAGAGATGACAGGTATGCAGCATCAACTTTATCCATACCATTGAAAAGGTAACTGTAGGGTGGCATTTCTATGTACCTTCCAGAACCACTTACAACCTTGAGTTCACCATCTTCCCACACTACTTTTCCTCCGGCAATGGTCACTTCTACTTTTCCCTGTATTTTTAAAATAAGTTTAAAGCAATTTTGAAAAGGAATAGAAAAGATTACAGCAATGATTTTAGAAAATGGACAAGAGTTGGATCAGACAGACAAAAAGACAAACAGTCCGACTGCCCAGTCTGACAATCCAATTGGAATATTCAGTTTAAAGTATTGACCATTCTAGAGGGGGGAAAAAAGTCAGTGGTCCAACCCCTGTTGGATTCCATACTGGATTGAAGAATCCATTCTTATTAACAAAATTAATGCTTGTTGCAATATTACATGTATATACTTGTTAAGAAATTCAATAGCCCTGAAATGGGATACATAGGTCTCTTTAAAGTCAACTTGATTGAGACGAAAATTCATAAGCTTCATTCTAATGGCTAAAAAATATGTCAACAAAGAAGTACAGATATACCCAATGACCCAATGCTTTTTGTATGACAAATAAGTTCACAGTTCATCAATTTGTTTGATATTGAACAGTATATACTAGTAGTTGCAGTGCGAGATGAAAGAGGATTTGTGACTCTTGTCGAATCTATATTCACTTCTGTAATTTTGTTGCTAGGATCATACAACCACAGTGATTTTGGGGCATATGGTCCATTCAAAGGAAGGCTTATCCATTATATGGCACGGATAAAAAAACATAAATTTTCTGTCCAAATGCTGGTAGTGGAGTATAAATTCGGAATTCAGGTAAGTTCTATGAAAACCTTAACAGTTCATGATAGATATCAGTTATATATGACAATAACTGTAATACATGAAATTAATATGATCCATTCAAGAGGCAGGCTATCTAAGCTTAGATGGCCTAAAGCAAACCAGGATAAGCCGTAAGCAGAGATAAGCAGTTAACTGTTAGCAGCTGAGTATATGATTTAACAGTTTCCTGAATTATATTGCTGAACAGATAACCAATTCTTTGACAATATAAAAAATAAAAATTTTGTGATAAAATTACCTTCCCTTTCTTTCCTTCATAGACATTGGTGTCTGAGCATGTGTGGTGAGTGGCTGCACTTATTTCAAAGCTTGCATTGGGATTGAGAATGATTATATCAGCATCAGATCCAGCAAGTATTGCTCCCTTTCTAGGGTACATATTAAAAATCCGAGCACTGCCAAAATTTTCAGAAGTTATACTTTGGGAGGGAAGTTACACAAATAAAAATCAACTTCTTGTAAACCAGACTCTATGGAGCAAGAAACTAAAACTCATTTACAATGCAAGGAATTGTCTTCACATTTCCCAAATTCCTCTAGTCACCAATTTATCTCACTAAATCTAGAAGGCAGAAGAAAAAATAGTAGGTTACACAGGTAAGTAATTGACCATGAGACAGCTTAGAACTCCAGTGCCATATGGCCCATATCTTATATCCCTCAATTCTCCTCCTGGTAGATGAGGAGGTGGGCTATGGCCATTGTTGGTAAATCTCCTGACGAAAAAATAGGCCATGGGATGATTATAAGTACTGATCAAAGAATCAATACACTTTATTTCTTTGTGAGTGAGGGGGACCTGATATCCAGAAAGTATTTATCAGTGCCAGAATCATCTGTTCAGCCTGATTTCATGGAAGATTGATTTTGCAGCTGTGTATACCAATCGCAAAGCCTAGCCCTCTTCAGTTACACTGTATTATCATTTTACTAGATATAACCTACTTCTTTCAGTAACTCTACTAATATAGTGTCTTATACATAGAGAACCAGAAAATACCATTCAGTGCTTGTAATTCTGACATAGTCAGGAGGAGATATTAAGCCAGACTCCTGCATCAAAAGACATTATGAGAAGAAGACAGACCAGAGTCCCAAAAAAAAAAAAAAAAATTCCAGCCACTTTGTTTACTTGATACTAGTTACAAAATACATGGCAGCTTACCACCATAGTATCCCAGACCAAATGCATCCTTTCTTCAATACCTATGAATCTCAAGGATTATCACAAATATGAATCAAATAAACATTAGAGTGCAATTTATGTCCCATTGAATAACCCAGGACACTCGAAATAAATCAGTCCAATGTGATTACCGTTGACGCCATTTGGAATTTTTCGGAAGTCATCAATACCAATGGCTTTTTGTGTGGAACTGAATGAACAATGATCTGTTCCTACAACCTGCAAAGTGTTAAAAAATTTCAGTGATTAAATGGAACCTATTTTCTGTATCCATTCAGCTCACGGGATAAAATAGAACCAAAATTGTAAGACAACAAAAGGAAAACAAGAAAGATGAGGTAAAAATGAAAGACAGCCAACCAAGAGGCACAGTAATCCAGGTGAATAGTGGAGATCAAAAACACTAAGCTAGATATGGGATTTGCCAACAAGAGACGTAGAAGTAGAGCAACTAGATCAGGCAGATATGGTTGAGGTATGGTTGAGGTACAACTCATGCCAAGAAACACTCAGTGAGAATTTTGACAGGGTATGGGAATATTCAACCTGAAACCTGGATCAGGTCAATAATTTCCATGCTAGTGGTACTATATCTGGCTTAGATGTACGCTCGGATCCATCATATGATGAAGCCTATGTGAATTCAGTGCAAATGATCTATTTTTTATGTGGGCACTACAAGAAATAACACTCTTCAGTAGGTCTTTTGTTTTGACCTCTAAAGAATGTTACAGAAAGAGTGATTGGGTTCAGTAAGTTGGACAAAGTTATAGAATTGATCTTGCCAGCGGCACCCATCAAATTGAATTTTGGAATCAAATAGTGATGCTTATATATGTTATGTATGTCTCGAATTCTTGGACCCGTTTCAAAGAATGACCTGCTCCGACATTTTTGGTGGCGACCAGAATGGAACTTTTTTCTGAGATCTGTGATGGTAGCAGAGGGCCTATCGGAGCCCATCACTGATCTCGTTGGGGGTGTGGGGGCGAAGCCCCCGCGGTACGGTTCGACCCGACCTGATGGATTGACCCGGATCCGATGGAGGAGTATTTATGTTCCTTACCCGCTTTATTGTAAAGTGAGAGTAAGATTTGGGGTTTTCGTTCTAGGGTTTCTGAGAGAGAGCTGAAGCACCGATTTGGGTGTTCTTGAGAGTTCCATTGCAATTTTTCTCCGATTTGCATAGTGAACCAGCTTCGTCTTCGCCCGTGGATGTACCACACCATACTGGTGTGTGAACCACGTTATATCTCTGTGTTCTTTTGCTTTGTTCTTGTTTCTTTTTGTGATTTTGTTGGTGTTTGCTATAACAATATATTCTGTCAAATAGTATCAGTGCAAGCGGATGATATTTGGGCTTACAACTTAAGTTCGTAGTCTATAACTTTAGTAGAATACGGAAAGCATAAAACATTGGCATGACCAATGTTATGAGTAAGGCATCTTAATAACAGAAACTACCTTCAGTTTAAAAAACAACCCAATTTCTAAGCTATTAGAAAAAATAAGAATTTCAAGAAGCTGCATCTAGACGAAGCAGTTTCATGCAATGGATATGTAGAGCTTACAAGCTCATATTCTTTTTTCCTAAACCACATTCTTATCCATGTAGCATATGCAGGGAGGGGATGGGGAGAACAGTCAAGTCCAAAGATGAAAAAGAGACCTGCAAAACTCCCATTGATAGGGCAGCTTGAAGAGCTTTATCATGTCCTGATTTTCTTATTGGAGGACTCATGACAAACCTGAAAAAGCAAAGGTCACAGGATGGTTGGAATTGCTTTTTAAATTGAATACAAAAAAATTAAAGGAACTGAAAAGCATAAGGTTCTTGCTTTGCGGCAGTGGTGAAGTCAGGGTCAAAAATCCCCGATTCATCAAGTGCCAATCCAGCAGCAATTGGCTCTCCAATAACCCTTTGACCTGCAGTTTAGAATAATCGTTAAATGCAATTGCTTAAACCCACCATTAGTATACTGCAAATGCATTGGAGATTGTTTTGCAGCCATAGAATTAAAATATTAGCAATCAACTTGACTTGTAACAACAGATGGGCATGTAATGAATATTTATCACTAACAAGCATTTCTCCCTCTTTATATAGATACAGAAATGGATATAAGTAGATGAATGTATGTGTGTGTGTGTGTGTGCGTGTGTGAGAGAGAGAGAGAGAGAGGTAAAAAAATTTATTAATATAATAAAAAAGAGAATGGTGTTTCTCTCCATCTGTCCCACCTCCAATCCTCTGATCATTTTTTTCTTTGCTTTTTCTTTCTAAAAAGGAAGCGGGTCTTCTCAACCAGCATCAGAAAAATGTATTCCTCCATGTGCAGATACCTATGCCATGTGGCTTTTTTTCCCTTTTTAATTTAGAGAGAGAAAAACATTTTTATTAGCTCCAACAGAAACTTTAGTCAATCCCTCGATTACATTACTTGTTTCATTTGTCAATTACAGCACCTATATCATCTCTCCCCAGCCCCATTGTTGGTAACATTTTCTTCATTGGGCACAATTAAGATTCCAGTAGCTTATAATTGTGGATAGAACCTTTGAAGTCATATGCAATGGATCATAATTAAAAAGAAAAAAAAAAAGACTACCATGCATTACGTAGCTGGAAAATTTACATTTAAGCATCCATTTCAAAATAAATTGAGAAAAAATGTTTCAAAGAACCAGTGATATATCTAGTAAACTATAAATTAAGGCCATCGAATAAATTCAAGAGCAAGAACAGCTACTGAAAACATTTCAAACCTGCTTGTCGAGCTTTGGCTATCTCTTCCATTGCATCAATACTCATTACATGAACAATATAAACGGGTGTGTTCACGAAAGCTGCCAATCGAATGGCTCTAGCAGTTGCCTCTCCTTCCAGCTGCAAGACCAGTAACCTACTGAAATGTAAACTGTAATTGATACAAAGATAACTCTACAAACACACCCTAGACCAGCAAAACTCCAGTACATTCAGCACAATACAACTAAACTCTAATTTTTTTTTATCTTCTTACCCTACTTTTTTCATTAACATTATTTCTTTTATGCTTTTGGGTTGGATACTTCAACATGGTATCAGAGCCATCAAGCCCACGCTAATTTTATATATATATGGTCACCTAAAAGAGGGGCACACATGCAACATGTAATCCCACCCAAAAGTGGAAAAAATGTGACGGGGAGTATTGAGAAAAATAACACATCAGAAAACTCTAGGACCTTGGATGCCCTCGTATATCAGTTGAGCCTCTCCACTTAAAAGCTCAAGCTTATGGGTTGGATACTTCATCAAAAGCAACACAAACTACGAGAAACTGATAAGAAGAGCATATTCTTGTTACCACTGGAGGCCTAGAAAGTGCATGTCCTTCTGGACCAGTTATACCAAGATCAATCATCATTTGCTGTCCTTCAACAATAGCATCACCATTTTCTGCATGAACCATAGCCAAGGCACCAAGAGACTTGCATTTTATCAAGCCTTTCAATAGAACTTCATCATTGACCATATTACGCCCTTTGTAGGCGAGGAAAAACTTGAAAGAGTTGATACCTATGAATCATAATGCCATAAACAGTCATCAACATCACATGATATCTGATTGTAACCAATTCATGTTGAGCGACATGCTAACCTTTCTCCTTGACCATAATTTCCATCTCTTTTTCAACAGTCTCATCCCATTTTGTGATGGTTGTATGGAAACCATAATCCATGCATGATTTTTTTGCTTTTTTTGCAAAGGCTTCAAAACCAGCAGATAAACTCCCATTAATTGGTGGGACAAAGTTGATGTGCATTGTAGTTCCCCCTGCTAATGCACCAGCCTGACCATTGAAAAAGTCATCCACGTTCTGGATATCACCATACTCTGTCTCCAGGTGTGTGTGAGGATCAATTCCTCCTGTTACATCGGAAGAGAAAATTTTAATTTTCATAATCAATCAATGTTAAATTATTATCTTTACATGATCTACTATTTATTCTGGGAATGTACATAAGGGGTCAAATACAGATAAGAGGCGAATAAATTTCAGAAAAGAAGACACTCAAGTTTGCAAAGGAACTGAACTCAAGGTATCTTCCCAGCCTTCACATTCTGAGTTTGAAATGTGCAAGTTTTGGGACTCAGCATGTACTTGTTAATATATCCACCAGGAAAAAGACACTACCAAAATCAAAACAAATGGTAAACCTAACCAATTTATGTACCGCACTTGTTCTATAAAACCAGATCAGAAGATCATAATAGCTGTTCAGGATAAAGATCTAAAGAGCAGAATTTCGTTTGACTGAGCTAATGTCCTCTCGCCTAACAGCTTTTTCAATGGTCAAAACTTCAGTCCCTTCTAAACCATGGATGTATGTTGCCTGGGTGTTGGAATAACTGCTTCTAAACATTCACCTGCCCAATTTGAGCACTCATCCTAAAAACGTCATACATTCCATGAACCAAAAATATGAATACTAATACCAATATCAATAACATTATCAATATAATAATAAATAAAGTAATAAAATAATTACAATGAAGATGATGCCGAGCACAAGAAAATAATTCGCAAAGGTCTTTAAATTATAACCATGAGCATGACTCCAAAACACATGTCCAACTTTGACAACTCTGAAACATTTTTGGAAATGGCCTTTTTAAATAATATCAGGTAAATGCTCTATCTATACCATATCTTATTGAAGATTTTAGAATTTGAAAACCACAATACACTTGATTCCTTGTATACCAAAAGTTTGAAATTTCACCTGGCATAACATACTTCCCAGAGGCATCAATCACTTTAACATCATCTCCAACCTGTGGGAAACAATTAAGTACTTCAAATACATATCAATCCCCCATATGTTCTAACATTAGGTAATGAATTCTCCAAAAACATTAGAGTAGAATAATCATCCAAGGAAGAGATAAGCATATAGTTGATCCACAGTTACCTGACATAGCATATCTGAAGATAAGCATATACTAGCCAGATGAAGAAATAGGTGGAATTGTATAAATGGATCTAGAGGCTTCAAGTAGTTTGACTATATTGGTTCTTAAGTTACAAGTCAGTCATTGTTAAAAGATAAACCTAAGTTCATTGGATGAAGGGAGAGCAAGACTGGAGATCATTTAAAGACCTAAGATTGAGATAGCATGAGTAGCATTAATCTAAGAAAATAGTTTTTGTTAAAGGTTTCTATTTTCTAAATGCTGCTGTTGATTTAAGGCATGATTACCATGCCATAAAAAAATACAACAAACTCAACCGAACAAAGCTTAATCCCATCCCAACTATTTGACTTCAGAGACATGATTCCACTCCACACTTGTGCAATCATTTGTCCTTGTTGCACAAATCACAAACCATCCATTAACCTTTCCATCAGCTTGTCTCCTTTGACACTTTAGCTTAGATCCTAAAAGTGCATTGCTTTCTAGTTCTATCCTTCCTGGTCCTACAGCTCATCCATCTTGGCAATACCAATACTATGTATGTCTTGTTTCTTGATAGGTCATGCCTCATTCTCTTAAGGAATTGGTCAAATGTTATTTTGGCTTACAAAGTCTTCGTACCAAGGTTATTTTGTCAATAGTCTTCCTACCATAGTTGTCATGTCGTCACGGCGATCCAAGTCGGTGGAGGGGTGTCATGTCGATATATCGACATATCGCCATGACGATCATATTGACCATGTTTTATTTTTTTTTTTCTCTATTTTTAATGTCATTTAGTATACTATAATATATAGCCTATAACATACAAAATTAACATGAAAGTGTACTACTAATACTATGATTTAATTCATGAAAGTGTAATATCCATTAGTGTATATGAAATCATGGATTATCAAATAATTGATAGCAATAGTCTTGCTGATAATAAAATTGAAAAATCTTGAGAGTTGAGATATGATTCATATGAAAGTGACTACAAAAGTAACAAAACAAAAAAACAATTACAAGAACGTAATTTATATTGAGTGAATAAAGCTAATAAACAACCCATCTAAATTAAAAAAAAAATAATTTGCTGATGTGAATATGTGATTGTGTATTAGTCAATAGTGTATTAGTGTTTTCTGTTTGATGTTTTTTTTATTTTTTTATGTTAAGGAAAAAACATTAAAATAAAAAATGGTTAAAAAAAATTATTGTTAAAAAATTAAGTTTTATAATTTGAAACAACAATGTCGCCCGATATGGTCATATGTCGTGGTATGGTGTCCATGGCGGCGCCATGGCGACGACATGGAGGCCATATCGGACGATATTCTTACATCATCCATATCGATGGTCGATATGCCTACTTCTCCAGCAATATGACGTCATGGCGTTGATATGGCGACGCCATGACAACTATGCTTCCTACCAATTGGAATTTGTCAATCTCACAACAGTCCAGAGGCACTTCTCCACTTTCACTCTTAAACTTCGATTCTATGGGGAGATCCTCTCGATATCCCTTTCCTCCAGAAGGTGAGTAACAAAATTTGTCACCCTTATATGATCCTTGTTTATAAACTCCCAATAAAAATGAAAAATAAAAAACTGACAAATCGCTGCTTGTCTTAAACCTCTCTTCTTTTTATTTTTTTTTTGTAAAGCAATCATTTGTAATTCTAGCTTGCAATTATCCCCTTTCTACCCTCCTTAATCAAAACTATGTTGTCAGGAATCAATACAACAAAAGGTCCTCCTCATGTATATGCTTATAGAACTCACATAGCCAACAGAGAGGGATGGGCTCATCAATCCAAACCCCCTGATGTAGGCCTGTTCTGTTGGAACTTCTCCTGCCACCGGTCCATTTTTACTAAATTTTGACAGAAAACATTTTAAGAACCTATTTATTGGTTGCCCACTCTATATGTTTTTTAAGTTTTATGACAACAAACAGAAAATAAATTAGGCACACTGTAGTCCCTTCTAATCTGAATGAACAAAATACAGAGAGATTAGATTCCCAAATACCCAGCCATGCTGTATCCTTATTGCTAAATGGACTAGATTCCACCTTTTGATCATTGGAAACCAAAAGGACTATCTAAAACTTATGAAGTTGACTAATAACTCATCATGTGCAAATCTCAGAACTGTTAATTGAGCACCAATTATCAAGACCTGATGATGAACATACAAGATTAAATGTACTACTCCTACATAATATCGACAAATTCCGATATTATGGGCATGCCAGTAAGCCAAAAGAAGAATTGCAGTTAGCATCCACTCAAAGTAACCGAAATCCAAAATTTCCACATCAGATTATCTCAACTAGGAAAACAACTAAGATTAAAAATATATGATTTGTTATCATAAACATAGTTTATTTTACTATTCAAAATGTTTCATAGTATAAGCCATCAAAACAGAACAATATCATACTTTGATATTAGGCTGAACGGAGACAATAATCCCATCCTCAACATAAACATCTGCGATTTCCTGATGATGAGCGTTTACAACAATTCCTCCTTTGATCAATAGCTTCGAAGATAATGAACCACACTCCAACTCTCCATATGCCGCAGGAGAAAACTGCAAATTATATTCCACTAATCTAGTTAACATCTAGAACATAAAACCAAAAAAAAAAGAAAAAAAGATTTCAATCTAAAGTACTAGAATTAAGGTACAAATCTCATTATGCTTACCCCTGCTACTTGTTCTGATCCAGACAATGGGAAAATGGCGAGGAGACAAAGTAAAACAGAGCAGAGGTTATTTAGCTGAACTGTGAAGCGCGAAGATATCGATCTTCGCACTTCGGGTATCGAACATGGAAGAATGAAATGAAGCTTCGCCATTAGAGGTCTGAGCAGAGAATCAAAAGTGTTCTATTTGATCTCTCTCTCTCACTCACTCACTCACTCCCCCAATTTATAGTTTTTTGAACTTTGGATTTTTCCCGGGAATCTGTTTTGCCAAGTAAGATGAGAGTAAGACAACTTAATATAGTCTAGTAGCAACACACGTGGACGACGTAGCCGCGAAATGTAATATTTCTTTGAAGAAAAGGGTAAATTGGGAAATTCAATGATTATTCAAGGCTGATGGGGACGTCAAGATTCGTGGTGGGACCGTGAGATTCTATTAATCTTGGTTTAACATTACGTGTCCACGTGCTATTGGTATAAATAATTCAAGCGTCTTCAATGTAAGGGAAAAAGATGCAAGGGTATTTCTGTAAATACAGGTTCTTACTATTATTCCTTGAATATCTTAAGTAATCGGTATTGGTCTCGATATCGTTACGGATCGGTCTGTATCGATTTAAATCGGATGATTTTACCTTTACTTTTGGAGAAATTTTTTTCAACAAATTTTCCCTTATTTCATACCGTTACACTGATATAAAATCGAGCATGTATTAATATCATCCTTTTCTGATATCGATATAGTTACACTGACATAAAAT
Organism: Telopea speciosissima; assembly: GCF_018873765.1. Taxonomy (NCBI): domain Eukaryota; kingdom Viridiplantae; phylum Streptophyta; class Magnoliopsida; order Proteales; family Proteaceae; genus Telopea; species Telopea speciosissima. Next base: position 14,473,841 of record NC_057925.1, on the reverse strand, counting down.
CGAGCATGTACTAGTATCGTCCTTGATCTATGCCGATAACGATTTACTTAAACTATGTCTGCTTCTATAAATGTTATTTGTTAAAGAAAAACATATAATAAGGCTATGTTTGGAAATCAAGACATGAAGAGAGATAGACACATAAATCAATCATTGTGTCATCATGATTTTTATCTCATTATGTTTATCTTATATTTTCTTTTCTTGACTTTTAAACATAGGGCAAAAGTTGGATCATGGATGATGCTGCTTTACCTTCTTTATAATCAAAATGAAGCTTGATACAAGGATAGTCGTTGGCGCGGCTCGCTTGAGGCTAATCCAGTACAGCCTAACCCCTAGGAGGTTTCAAGTGAATCTGGATTCTATACAATGAGGAGATCACCAATAAGTGTCCAATGAGGCATCCAACGGCTAGGTAAGCTGAGACACATCCCAACACGTGCCCAACCAGCCCGACCGTTAGATGCTCATTGGATACTCACTAGGCGATGAACTCACTGGAGAGGATCCCGGTCCGTTTCAAGTTTGAAATCTCATGTTCCTTATCCAGTTTAGAATCTCAACAACAAAAAAGAAAAAAAAAAAAAACCAAATCCATGATATGGAGAATCCTGACATAATCACTTTCATGTGAGACAATATTTTTTCTGAAGACAAATATAACCCTAAACCTTAGTAAATTTTTAGAAAAGGACTTTGATTGTGTCACCCCTGTGGTCATATCAAGAGGGGGGAAATATCTATGGGAAATTTTTAAAATACCAGAAAAGAATACAGATTATTTCAAAAATGCCATTAAGTAATGGATACCTTCCCCCCCAATTGACATGAATCACCTACTTATGCAAGAGGACAAGGACAGACAAGAATGTCCTGCTTCATGATCATTCAAAGAAATTGATTTTTGTTTTATCCCCCAACCCTCCCCCCCGCCCCTCCTTTTGTTTTTTCTATGTGACACAATGGCTAGTGAAATAGAATACTTCACTATTTTTGATTTGGTAATACATGAGTTAGTCCATATAATAGAGAACTCCACATACATCTCAATGGTCATTGTTCAAATTCTGATTCAATGTTTTAATAAAATTATTAAAATGCTATCATATAAAGATGAATATAAAATACAAAATGACATCTTTTGTAATTTTAGTTACTTCTTCTCTACACCAATGAGATGTTTGTCTGGTCCTCTATCACATAGACTAATCCATATATTACTATACGACAAATAGTGAAGTGTTGTACTTCACTAGGCATAGTGACAGGAAAGATAACCCAATCTTTAAAGTGAGACGTACTCATTTATAGATCTTGATAAGCTTCTTTTTTTTTTTTTTTTGATAAGCTTCTTAAGTCTAACTGTTTTAATAAGTTTTGTCCAAATTATTCTAAAACATTTTACGATGCATAGGGTCTCTTATGTCATTAATTGTTTTTAGTTACTTATTAGACTACATAGAATCCACCTTCTCTTTGTTCTAAGACCTAAGTTGATTGAAATATTAAAATTTAGGTAAAAGAACATTAACCAGTTGTGTGGTTCTGCGCCCAAACACATGACAATGCAAAATTACCACTCAACTCCCAATGAACTAAAAAATCTCATTCAGTCAAATGTTGTTGCACGCGCTCTTATTGGCCCCTACACTGGTGCAAGAGCTACATGCCCAGACAACGATCTCTTGTCCTAAAATTTATTTAAAGATAGAATTGTTGGAAGAAAAACATAAAAAAGATTGTCTACCTTCTTCTAAGCTTAAAAATTAATTTACAAATATTGAAATTGTACTTGCCAAATGATATCTTGATCTAACTCCTGATTTATCCATGTTTTATGGTATAAATTTGCTGATGTTTACAAATACTAGTTTATGTGATATATCGAATTAAATTTGTTTAAATTCCATTAATATTGTTTGTAATAAGTACAAACATTAGTTCCTTAACTATATTTAGTATATAATCTCATTAATTAATATTGAATTGATAAAGATTTACACATAATTAAGAGAGAAAAGTTCAAAGACGTATTGCCTACCACTAGTTATCTTATGTCTTTTATTCGCGTGGCTCTTGCGCCCAGACATTGAAGTGTGCAAAATTACTGCTCAACTCCTCTTAAAATCAAAGAATCTCATCTGTGTTAATGTCCTTGCATGTACTCTCATTGACCCCCACACTAATTCAAGGGCTATATGACCAAACACCAATCTCGTGTCGCATTAATCAATATGTATTTATATTTATATTTTTTTTAGGAGGAAAAGTTGAAACAAAGAATGCATGCCTCTTCTCACTATATAATTGTCGGTTAGTTGATTAAATATTAAAAATTGGAGAGAACACATGCTTCTTACCTCTCTCTCTACTCTCACTTTTTTTTATTTTATTTATGACACTAGAAAAATTAGATTAAAGAAAAGCTATCAAGTACACATACATGTCATCTAGGTTTTCAATATTTGCTTTGCTCGCAGCTTCATGAGCCATGGTTTGAGGAATTGGAATTGAACCTGTGAAAATGGCTAATCTTGATTCTGATCTAACCCTGATTTTTGTCATGTGAAGTGGAGTGGCCACTTCGGAATCTGAATCCTCTCCATCGCGCATCGGACTCAGCTCACGCCCTAAAGACAACTCCAGCCATCTGATGCACGCTGCACTCACTGGCACGCTAGAGAGGATTTTTTTGCACCACTTTGTGCTGAGCTTACATAATCGTACTCTCTGGACAATTAGATCAACTACATGATGAAAACATGCATGTTGCAAGAGGCATTTGCATGAACACATGTGGGGGGTGGGTGAGGGAAAACCCAGAGAGAGATGAGGGCGGGGCGCTTACATAGAGCCTCAATTGGATTTCTAGCTTCTCAATCAACCTTTCGCTGATGTAAACATGGTATATTTTTTGGGGGAAATATCCTTCTTTTGAAAGAGAAGGAATAAAGAGAGAGTCATCACCTAGATTAGGATTTAAGGCCCATGAATATGGCTCCAATGGAGATTGGATAAATCATGAAGTGGGTATGAGAATAGTAAACCTTTCCTCTCCGAAACGAATTCAGGAATTGTTCTCCACCTCACCTCTTTGGGAAGAGAAAGAATGAATAAGGAGTCACCACCTAAATTAGGGTTTACGATCCACAAAACACAAAATGACTTCATGACGGTTCCAATGGGGATCGGTTAAACCATCAATCTGAGTACAGGACACATTACGGTCCAGGAAAGATGTTAGGCATCCCAGTCCCCCCTAGTTAAACCAGTCTTCCTATTGTGTGGTTAAAATTAAATAAAATATGTATAATACACAAAAAGCCAAATAAACATGAAATAGTGAATAAAATACATAAAAATAAAATGCTAGGATTTAGAATCACATAGTTGAAACGACTAGTTGTAAGGCAAAGGTTAGTATACAGAATGTTAAAAAAAAAAGAGCAACAAAATATAACATATTTACATATATGCCGCTAACATGAAAAACCCTAATTCTAATGCATGAATGCATGGAAAAAAAAAAAAAAAAAAGTCGAAGGAGAACCCTAAGATACAAAAAAGAAGTCAAATAAAATCTAGAAAACATATTTATCATGACAAAATCATAACAAAAATAAGATGAAAAATTAGTATGTAAATAAAGGGAGAGGGTTGGGCACGTTGCCCGCTTGCTGCAAGCTAGCAGTATGCACTAATGGGAAGGGAAGATGGGGGGAGCATGGGGACATTTGCAAAGAGGGGAGAGAGAGAGAGAGAGAGAGAGAGGCATAGGTTGGGTACCCCAGCAGCGTGCCTAGCCTTTTCCTAGAAAAGGCCTAAAAATCTAAAAAGAAAAACCATGAGAAAAGGATTTCATGATCATCTCCTTTGCATACAATAACAAAGAAAACTCAAAGCAAATAATAAATATAAGATGATTGAAACCAAAATAAGGAAGAAGAAACTACTTAATGGAAGATCCACGAGATTAGAGGTTTGGAGGATGCCCTTGACTCAGAAGAGAGACTCGATTAAGAGGCAAATGAACTCATTCATACCAAACTTGAGTATGGCATATGCATAATAATACATTGTTCGTACGTATCAAAAAATTTGCAGGTCAAATATACATGATTTAGCATAATTTACCCATTTAGGTCATTTTATCTTGAATGGTCATTAGATTTGTCAAAAAATATAGGAAAATCCCTAAAGCCATAGATATACCATCCCTCAGTCTCTACACCACTCCCTTTCACTTTCCATCACTCATATACACACCCTTATATACCAGTGAGAGGAGGACTTCCATTCCTCAGTCATTTTGGTTGTTGTCCCTCTCCAAGAGAATCCACCCCTCAACACCAGCGAGGGGAGGACTTTCACCAAACTCTCAATCATTTGGACCTAGGTCTCAAGGCGCCTCAAGGCGTTTTTTAGTGTTTGGATGGGACTATTAAGCCATGTTTGCTCCTGTGATCTAACTAGGCTCAGATACATAGACCAACTCAAGAAAACGTCCATGTGGCAACCTGATAAAGTAGTAATTATGTTTTGGCCAAATGTTCTCTGTTCTGGGGGCACAGGCTACTCCCAGGCACATGGGGTGAGCAAAATGACCACCTTGCCCCCTTGAATGACAGACCCATGTGTCTGGGCATAGGCTGCACTGCGGCACAGAGAACATCAGCCCTCATGTTTTTTAGGAATTTCCACAAGGATACATGACCCTCCTGAGAAGGCATACAAAAAATTGTCAACTTTATTACACAGAGGCCTCTAGGCACAACCCATGCCATGACTAGCCTTAAGCCCCATCTGCGCCACGATTGTAGGCCATGCGAACAACGCTATATGAAACGATCATGACAATTTGACCTTTTTTTACTTAGAAAAAGCTTATTAGAGTGTCCTTAGAGAGTTAATTGGCAAGTATTAAAGGGGGAAAAAAGTGTTTTGAGTAAATATGTGGATATAGATAAAAATATGTATAAATGGTGTAGTGACTACTATAAGAACTATGAGTGCATGACGTGAATTCTCAAATACAATTGAATTACATCAAGGATCAACTTTAAGCCGATATTTGTTTGTACTTATCATAGACAAAATGACCAGACACATTCAAGATTAGATCCCTTGGTGTAGACTTTTTGTTGATGATATGTTTTAATGGATGAAACAAAAACATAGATAACTATAAAGTTGGAATTATGGAGATCAAACTTGGAATCAAATGGTTCTAAAATAAGTAGACAAAAAACACAGTATATAGTGTCAATTGGTGCGGTTATGAGCTATCGGTCCGGATCCTTAGTAGTTCCGGCTCTAAGGTGTCAAGACCATAACCGGACCAATAAGCTTACCAGATCTAAATCTGAGACCCAGGACCGTTAACTAATGGTGGTCAGTTTTCGGTTCCTAATCAATTCCAAATATTATTGAGTCCAAAATAAGGACAATGAGAATTTCTCTAGAAAACGAGAGCTTCATCATACATAGATGTAGTCTTGTAAAGCCCAAAATAAAGGCATTGATGCATATAATTCCCAAACAATCTAATACTATTAATAAGTTAGGGTTTAAAGCCTTTTACAGTTTCAAATTTCTTATTTCCCATTCAATTTATTTACATATCATCCACTTCTGGTGCTATTGGGTCCTTAATGGGCTATTAATTCTGGAACCGTTTGGAGGCCCAGACCAATAGGCTATTGGATGATCCAATTTTGGCTCTTATCGGTCTAAATCGGTTCCAATTTCCGATTTTGATCCTAAATTGACAGCCCTAATTGAGAGGGGTAATTTTGAAAATTTGTTTATTTTGGAATAGTACTAATCCAATAAAGCACTCCAAACGTCACTTTTCTAGCTTAAGGTACCCGGAAAGTCCTTTTTACTTGAGCACTTCTGGTGCTTCTCTCTCTCTCTAAAATTCTCCACTTTATCTACACAAGGACTGGCCCAACCTATTTGCCACACTCCCTCTGTTCTTTAGGCCCGCCAAGGTTCAATTGAGACTAGGATTAGAACCTAGGTTGGAAAGGTCATAACCGTCACGCTGCTATGCCCCATATCAAAATACACTGAAGTTCAGGTTCTCTGGAACCTTATATCAAACAGCTAAGACAATCTGATCACACAATCACTCAGCTGATTACAATTGTAAAACACTAGAAAACAGAAAAATATCAAATCTGTCCCCATCTCAAAGGTTATGTATGATAATTTAAAGCTTGTCTGAGCATGTAAAAAGATACTCCTAAATAGGCATTACATGCACACTTCGTCAGTTTTACAAGTTAGATTCCCCTTACCTAAAGACTTCTTATGAAGGCAACAAGCGCAGAGACACTTCTATAATACGTATGTTGTACGAGGTGAGTAGCAGCACCCCCATAAAAGTATCCAAGAGCTTTCAATTATTGCTCGTTTCTACAGTGAAGATCCTTGGCCAAACTAGGACATGATCAAGAAGTATATCAAGGTGAAGCCCATTCAAAATAAGGGCATAAGGCACCTCTAGTAGCAGTCCAGTTCCCACACCCAAAGAAGTAGTTGCCTTGCTTGGGTCCAGGCTTCCGGACCATGCGTTTGCTGCTCTTTACTCCACAGTAGCAATACATGTGCCACTCCTTCACAGGGTCCACATGGGTAGGGTGGAACTGAACAAGGGGCACCACTGGTTGTTTCAGCTTGAGTGGGTAATGGGTAGTGCCTGATGGGCGTTCTGGGGGTTGCTGCCATGTTGATGGGTGTTCGGCAGTTTGCCACAGCAGTGAGTTGGTAATGGAGAATTTAAAGCCCTGGTGCATGAGGAGGGCAAGCAGGCGTGCGGTGTTCCTTGCATCATCCAAGCCACAGTGAGCACGCCCCTCCCACACCAGACCGGCCAACTGGACTGCCTCCATGAGATTACATCTCACCCCACCAAAGACCTCATGGAATGGGACTTTTAAGTTGATCCATCTGGCCATAGAAATCCAGAATAGAAAAATAAACAGAAAGACCTGTAAACACAGACATCTTAAACTCTTATTTCTATGAATGATCAAATCACAGAATTATGTCCCTGGATTATTTTACCGGTTAAAGTACGGAGGTTTACGGATCCTCTTGAAGCGGCACTCAGATTCCAACATTACCCGACAATCCCAGTTTGACCATGTGACCACAGCAAAGTTAGTGTGCTTAACTCCCTTGTCTTCCAGCCACTTATCATGCATAAGTAGAGCTTCACTTAAAGGAACGCCTCTGTCCACCTGGAAGCACATATTTCAGTTAGAACATATTTACCTGGCTATATCACATCAACCCAGTTTGGTAGCAGAATAATGTAGGTGGAAGCACATCAGGAATGCAATGATACATAATTTCTATGTAAGAAGCATATTGCCACAGTGCCACATAAAAATTGAAGAATTCTACCCATTGGGAAAAAGAGGAAAAATTACATATGCTCTTGTGATTCCGCACTTTATCATCTTTCCACTTTATTCATAAGATGTTGGAGTGTATAGCAAGAATGAGTTTATTGGTGTTGTTTCATATGCTGATGAGCCAGCAATTTCAGCAGGACTAGTCTTTATCTCATCCACAGCTTGAATAGCAGGCACAAAGCATGACACCTTGCTCAAAGGTCTCAGAGAGAAGGACGGAGCTAAGAGGCCTTCTATTCTGATTGCTAAGATGGTTGGTAATGAATGTCTTATCCATTGCTGCTTTCATTGACTCTAGCCACTCCACCAGCCCTCCCTCTTGCGTAGGGAGTTGGCAAACAAATGTGGTTGATGCCATCTCCTGGTTTAATCAGTAGCTGAGATATCTTGCCAGTCCTAAAGAAAGAGCTAGACGTGGATTTGCTCAACATATAAGGCAGACGTTTTTCTAGTCTAACAGGTCTAGGGGTATCTGTAGATTAGCACAACTATATGACACATGGCAGGATGGATACAGCTCATACTTAGTGAACAGGTAGAGTCTAGATTTGCTCATGTAAAGGAGACGTTTTTCTAGTCTACCAGGCCTAGAGGGTATCTGTAGATCAGCACAAATATCTGCCAAGTGGCTAGTTGGATACAGTTTATATTTTTTAGACAGGTAGAGCCCAAGGTCCCTTGCTCAAGTTTCAGCTGAAACAGAATGGCCAACTGGCATACAGCTTTGAAAATCCACAGATAAAATACAACTTTTTTAAGAAAAAATGGAGGGGGACTGAAAATACAATGGAACAAAATCATTATACAATTTGAAATGTGGTCAATCTAGACAATTTCCTAGATATCCGTATAGTAAAAATACTACATTACCCTTCCACGTGGCAAAAGTTGGTGCTCATCTAGAGGTATATTCTAGACCTGCAAGTTTAGAAAAACTTGAGTATAAATAAATAATATAATATTAGAAGGTAGACAAGAAACATGAAGGAGGAATAACCAACAGTCAGAATGAGGACAAGGAACTAACAACTAGTCCTACTGTCCACCATTGCCAACTCCGCATGGCTTACACAACGATTCCAGATCCTTTAGAACATGCATCAGAAGAGTTACCTTCCATATTCAAATGAAAGAAAAGAAGCGTCTGGTGAATGTTTAGATCTCTGATAACTGTTCAGAGATTGTTGGTTCAAATTTGCCAGGACATTGATACATTTACGATGAATATTTATGGGGAGTTTCTAGTCTGGAGTCTGATACAGTTAATTCCTGTTAAGTTTAGGCACCACAATTAATTCAATTCTTGAATATGAAATCCTAGGAAGCCACAGTCCTATGGAAACTGATCTAGAGATTACAAAAAGAAACTGCTTTAGATTCTTCTAATTTAATCAATAGAATCTGAGGTTCGGAAGAAACTTTGCAGATAACTGCCAAGGAAATTACCCTCTCTCGTACCTCTTCATTTGTGTCTTTCTTTTCTTCTGTAAACTTATTCTATTTCTTCTTCATACAATTTCTTAATTCTTGTAAACTTATTCTATTGCTTCTTCATACAATTTCTTAACTTCAATTCTGTTCTACTATTCTATTAAATCAAATTACTCTTCTTACTTTAGATTCTTCAAACCCTGTTCCCAAACACCCTCCAACAAACTCTAGACTGAGGATCCAACACTAAAACCATTAAATACTATCGATTTCCCAAAGCTATCATCGGCCCACAACCCTTCCCACCATCTTTTCTAAGTGGTAGCAGCTTAGATATTCAACATCCTAGGATGTCCTATACTTCTCTACTCTGATAAAGACCAAAAATACTTGTGACCACAACAGAATGTTCTATTACTGCAAATATCAAGATATAAGTCTCCAATTCTTAAAGCTCACCAATAAACTCCTTGTGAGGTTTTTTTAGAAGGATTGTAGGTAACCCATGTCCTCAAACTGCAACCTGGGAAGTCTTCTACTCTTTGAGTCTTGACAGTCTGTATTGCATCGCTTGCATGTGAACATTAAGAAAGGCTGGAGGATACATTTAATGCAAGACCAGACCTGTAATAGTTTACTAGACCTAATCTCACAACAGGATCTCAAGAAAACAGTCAAATTCCTCAAAATCAGCTAAGCCAATAAGTCAGCAGAAAAGTCAACCTTCTTAGATGAAGGTCAAATTCTAGGACTCAAATCACCCACAAAAGAGTATAAACACCATTCAGAAGATGGAAGATAATTATTAGATGGTTTGGAAGTAATTAGAGAATTTCAGATTTTACAGAGAAAATTCAGAAAATAGTAAATCTGAAATTAGTTTCAATCCAAGGGTTGGATTGAGACCAAATTTAGATTGAGTTCCACCCTCTATATGTACTATCAAAGCCCAAAATATCGTTTAAATCTAATGGTTAGAATAAAAGTAATTAAACAAACATTAGGTCTGAAATCCAAAACAGTGGAATTAAGGAGATGTTCCAGTAGCAGCAAAACCCATGATCAGAATCCTCCCAAATCAAAGTCGAGTTGCCCTCTAGGGTAGCTCTTTCATATTCCAAAGTCTTGGTTGAATCAGATACGTAGAATAGAATCAGTGATTAAAACACTAACCTAAAATTGACTGAAAAACAGAGTATCCACAGGATATGTCAGTGATTCTCAGACAGTTAATGAGATGTTGTAGAAAACTGAACAGCACAGATTAAACAATCAAACTCAAGTAATAAGATAGATCAGTGAGTAATCAAATCAGCAATTAGAGAAATCAAGAAAACAGAGCATGTGTGAGGACGAAAGAAGAATATAAACCTATCTCAGGTTCGGATCTCTTACTCACTCTGTATCTCACAGGTATGAAGCCAAAGCAACTAAGCAATATCAATATTCAAAAATCGTCTTCTGGCCTTACATTGTTTATATAGATGGAAAATAAACTCCTATTCTAACTAGGATAACTGAAAATCAAACTCCTATCATGAGTAGGAGCGCTGTTATTAGCCAAAGAGCTACTGAAATCAACTAGAAATTAAATAAACACAATCCTACTAAAACTAATTCCAAAATGAAGGAAGCTAATACTAAATACAGCTCCCACAAGCTGAATGACTCAGTCGAACTCAATGACTCAGCCAAGCTGGCTGATTCAATAATCCCATGAACCTGGTCCTCCTTAGGCATAGGTTCTTGCTGGTTCGAGTATCCCAATCTACATCGACATGCCAGCTTCATAACTTAGGTTTAACGACAGACAGCCCTTTCAAAGTTCAAACTTCTCATTCAGGTAAACAGGTCAATGACTAGTGACCACCCTAGTTTTCCACCCATAATGGCCAATCATTCAGTACAATCGGTACAAGCTGGCATTTTGATGGGGAATACAAATGTAAAAAAGAGAAAAAGAAAAACACTGGACCATATAAATCATCAATTAAAATAATAGTATGCTGGGTTAAACAGTTCTCAACTTCATTTCCGTGTCAGTAATATAATTTTAATAATTGTAGCATAAGGCCCAACGTGTCGGTATATATATATTCGACACCCCTTAAGGTGCTACATAGTTTGTAATCTTATTTTTTTGCCCTCTTAGTTTAACACACCTTTTCCTTTCTGTAAGGGTAAAACCTGTCATTTCACATGTGTATTCAAAATACGTGCGAGGCAATGACAACTCTTGAAAATAAAATATTGGTAAGTCACTTTCAAACAATTTTGGAAATGCTTTTCTACCCCTAGAACTTTTGGGAATAAGACAAAGGGCAATCAAAAGACGATTACATGTCCTAAATATAACTATAGAGGTGTCATATATAAGTGCAAGAGGCTCCTGCCACTGCAGTGACTGGAGAGAGTCATAATGTACGCAGCCATACCCTGCTTCGCGGAGAAGCTGTTTCCCATCTCGAGACCATGACCACTAGGAAATAAATAGATTGAGATTAGATAATTAATTTTTTGAGCTCCATTAAAAGAAAGGAAGTTCCAGTCTATGTAGGAGACACACTATAGAACTGTACCAAGAAATTTATGTATATTGAATGTGTATTTTTGAAGATTAGTATTATGAACGTGGGAGCATCTTAGTCATTAAAACTGTATACAAGTAGGACTGAAGAGTCTATGTCCTACAATTGCGCAGCTGGGTCCTGTTTGCATTTTGAAAGAGTAAAGGAGGGATTTGAGCCAAATGTCCCACAGACACAATTGCGGTTGTGAGTATTTGCAAATTTATTCATGTTAGAGGAATCATTGCTACTCAATTCAATTAAGTAAAACATAATATTTCAAATGAGCCAGAAATGATAATTTGTGATGGAATATTGTCCCTTTTTTTTGGGTGCCTTTCAAACCCAAATTGTGGCTAGAAGGATTTTGTTTTTGAGTTGGGAATGTTCAGAAAATTCAATTACTTAGGGTAGCTTTGGAGTTTAGGAGTTCTCATTTTATTTTGTTTATTCCTGCAATTTCACCATGAGGGGTTCAATTTGCAGTTCTGGAATTTTCATCGTGAGCATTTGTTTCATTTTATCTTAAAATATTTCAATAATTCTCAATTGGTGAGAGTTTTACATAATATATTTTGATCACTTCCAGTGTCAAATTTATCCAATATTGAAACACAATACCTGGGCAATTTACATAATATCTTTTGATTACTTCCAGTGTCAAATTTATCCAAGATTGAAACACAATAACTGTGCAACAAAAAGTGCTCAAAATTTATCTATCAGTAATATATCCATATAGAAAGTACATGACCATGAATTTCAGTCTGGTTGTGGGGCATGTCAAACTCTACCTACAGTTATCCATTTGGGCTCAAATATGGTGATACTAGCTCTGCAAGAATGCTGTTAACCCTAAGGTTTTGACCCAAAAGAAGACACATGTAACAAGTTATGACTCTTCAAATTTTATTGCTTTCTTCCTCCCTGAGAAAAGGATATGCAACAGAAAGTTGTTGCAATTTATAGACTGCCTATCACAACTATATTTATAAAGTATAATGGCTTAATTTATTCATACGGAAGTCTACTTCACCATTGACCAAAAATGATCCCCTTCATCTATAAAGTTCTACAATCGTGTCCCTTTCCAACTTTCCAGCAGAGAGCCTTTTCTTTTCTTTTCTTTTCTTTATTTATTTATTTATTTTTATTTATTTTGGGTGGGGGGGGGGGGGGGGAGAAAGGGCCGACTTGATGTACCAAAAAAAGATACCAAGGGCATCCTTCAAAAATCTAGCAAATGTCAGAAATATCATATAGAAAACAGCAACCCATATACATAATTATAAAAAATCACTTACTATTAGTAACCCAAAAATTGTATGAACCACTCTATCAACTTGTCAATGATCAACACACATTATCCTGCTGAAAGAAGTCCTTTTGTTAAACCCGTGCCCAAAACCCGGTTTAAAACCCAGTCTGATTTGAAACTTGTGTGTAGAATCGGCGGTGCAATACGCTAGAGACTTGTGGGCGATGATACTCAAGCCATCACACAAGATTATCAACCATGACACGGGGGAAGCCGTCGAGGAAAGATTCGTCGACAGAGACAGGGGGGAAGTTTGTTGACAAAGGAGTATTCTGGGCATACCCTCCGCAGGCGAACCAAAGCCCATACCGGTTTCCTCCACCACTTTGGGATGACTGGTGGTAAGCCACTAACCATGATTGCCCAACTCAACCATGCATGGTAATTATCACATTTGATTCATGCAAATCGCTGTGTCGGAGTCCGTATGCATGAGCTGAGCTACGACCCCCATGCTCTATGTATTAATATGATTAGTAGAATAAAAACATTAAATTGGGCCTAAGACTTTAGAATCTTTCTCTTTAGAACTAGAATCTGGGCTATGGACCTAAGTGAATTAAAAGGCCCAACAACCTATTAGGTCCTAAGGTCTTATCCCCATCCGAACACACCCTATTGGCCAAATGAGTAAAGTAAATAGGAAGCTAAGTTCACTATTCACTTTTCATTGCTAAAGAACCTAATCGATTGGGAGAGAAGAGGAGAAGGAGAAGAAGAAGAAGAGAAGGGGAAGAAGGGAGGTGGAGCTCCAGCTTTCCTCGCCATCATTTTGGTGAGCATCTCATCTCCTTCCTCTATTTCTCCCTCATTTCATTTATCACATGGGGTTTAAGTGGTGGATGTCCTACCATTAATGGAGCTTCACCCACTTAAGTGAAGAAGCCACTAATGGGAGGTGTTAGTACCATTAGAAGAAGTTAAATGAACCCCATGAACCTTATTGTACCTTACATCCACCCCACACCCATGTATGAAAGACCCTAGGTTAAGAACAATGGATTTAGGGAACTTTCGTGGGACTTGGGTGTGATTTTATTATTGTAAGATGCTAAGCCTTATTGGTGGACTTGTTTGAGTCCTTCTACCCTGTGTGCACTCCTAATTAGTTTCCTTCCCTTGCATTGGGGATTAAACCATTTAAACAAAAGAGGGATTTATGAACCCAAGTGATTGGAACCCATTAAACCTTAGATGGGGGTGTTCCTCAAGGCTAGGAGGTCATAGGAAGACTTGGGGTATGCCTCTTATGAGCCAAGAAGCAAGAATCACAAAACCAAAATGGCATTTGGGACTCTACATCAGACCGGCTGATGCCATCGGGCACACCGGCCGATGGAACCCAGAAACCCATCTGCCGGTCTGGTGAGCTCCCATGTGCCGATGTCTCTTCGGAAGAAACCAGCCGATGCACACCGGCACCTCCAATATGAGACCCATCTGCCGGTGTCTCTCGGGAAGAGACCGACAGATGCACACCGGCACCTGCTATATGAGATAATGAGAACCATCGGCCGGTTTGGGTGGAACCCATGTGTCGGTGTCCTGTATTTGTGCCTATGAACCTTTGATGGTTCCCTCCCTTTTGGGGGCCTATGTATGGGTTATTTATGTGTTTTTGAACATACCTAGGATACCCAAATATACACGGGGACGTACCGGAACCTAGGGCATCGGGCTTCATATCGAACAATCAAATCCAAACACTAGGTGAGGAAATTGAACACTTGACTTTATTTTTGGGAATGTTTTAGACTTTGCTATGTGAATGCCATACATGCACGGGCTTGTTTAATTTCCAAGGTTGTATGATTAATATTACTTATATTTTGAGGATAATTATGTAGGAACTCTTCCATGTTGAATGTAGATGCTAGGTTGTACTTTAATTTTCGAATTAGCATTATGATAAGATTATGAATGAGAAATGGTTGTGTATTGAGATTTGAGAATGAGAATGTGAATGTGATTGAATGATGAGACAGGTACATGTGTTGAGAATGAATATGGATATGAGTTTGGAATATAGAAATGATTGATGGTTGTGAGATGTGTGAGATGTGTGAGATTGTTGGGATCTAAGTGTCGTAAGTGGGTGCCGGACTTGAGATCAGTAATTAAACTAATTGTATGTGCACGTGTAAGCTAGAGGGTGCAAAAAGGATAGCGAGCCCGATGTAGGGACTATGGACTCGACCTCTGGCCTACGCATGTACGTACCCTATTTTACATTTAGATGTTGCTGGCTAGGATGACACTATACCCAGTGTTACGATCCTTGCCAACAAAGGTTTATGTGTTAGATAATCCCCTACGGGGAAACAAGCGATTCCAATATAGGTACTGGGAGTCGCGATTCTGACATAAGACCAGAACCGTGGCAATGGGATTAATTTTGGGGGTTTGCTGGGTAAACCAGCGATTCCGATTTAGGTACCGGGACCGGCAAGCTCCCTGCGCAACTTGGGTTTGACATCGTCGGATAGGCCATCTGTTTGTGTGAGAGGTGGGGGGTCGGGGATTCTACCTAGGGTGTTGCAGTAGCACTAGACCAGATTTATAATGTGATGTTAGGTGGAAAAGTTAATAATGCATTCATGCATCATGATATCTGTCATTGATATGTGTTGTGCTTGCTTGTATGGTTTGATGGAGCTCATTCCTCAAGGAAACCCCTTTTTAGATGATAGTGCATGTATGGTCGAGCCGTGTGGCTCGGAGTATGTGGCCCCTGAGGACGGCAGTGGTGCAGACTGGTGGAATCCTGAGGTAGAGGAGCATGGACCAGATTGCTACTGCGAGATGTGCTACCAGGGAGAGTAGCAATATTGGATATTGGGCCGGGTGGCCTCATTTTGATACTTTTAAGTATTCATTTTGATTCCTGTCATGAATGGTGTATTAATTAAATATTATTTAATGCATAAGTCCTTATAGGAATGTGATAACTTTTGTTAAACTTTAAACAGTTATAGACTTATAGTAATTTCAATATAACTTAGCATTTCGCTACTCTGATATTAGTATTATATTATATTCTCCGCTTTTGATCATCACTGTGGTGAAGATGAATTATCTTAAATATTGCATCAGTGATCCTGGTGGGAGTATGGAGCGTAGGTGTACGCTCCCGGTCACATATTCCGGTGGTACAAGAATCGGGGCATGACACCTTTTTTTCCATAGTCAAGATCACTATTTGCTTTGTTGCCAGAAGTAACTTGATAAAAGCGATAATAGCATAATCTTGTCGTAAGTATCCCTTATTATTGACAAATACAAAAGAGAACTAGCATTCTGGTCTGAAATTTTGGAACAATAAGATTTGTAAAAGGGAAAATATGCTGCTTTCTAATTACAGAAGTCTTGGGTCACTCACACTAGACATGGTTTTAAAACCCATTAAAAATCTACTAACAACCAACCACTAACCGCTTCCCTATGATACTATCAATTTCACCCCCCCAACGCCCCCCCCCCCCCAAAAGAAGGAATAAGTAAGAAAGAATGGAACAGATTTGAGAATAAAAAAGAAGGTGAAGAGAAATTATCTGAGGGCTTGTCCTGTTTTCTTCCACTCGTAAACTCCCTTTGAAGGTGACCTTTTGTAAGGGTGTATAAACTCTGAAAGCCAAAGAATGATCAAATTCCTATGGCATGTTGTGTCAAAGAGTAAAAAGAGAAAGCAAAACCAGTTGGCATTTAACATGATAATAAAAAAAGAGGCCAATTAAAATAGCCTTTTATAGCAAATAAAAAGAAATTTTATTAGTATACTAACAAAAATAGAAGTATGATTCAGCAAAAGATCTGTCTTAGCAGCAATGTATATTCACATTAAGTCTTCAAAGAGTAGAACAGAAATGTTCTCAGGAAGATCCCAAAGATTATCTTGAAAGTCTATGCATGTGGATACCAGCTCTTGATAAGGGGAGGAGATACCCCACATAAAATTGTAGTGGCTTTAAAGAGCCCATCAAAAGCCCCCACTACACTCTGTCCAAACTGCCAGCAGACCACAAAAAGAACCTAAGCTTGGATGTGAAATGAACATACTCCTCACAACTAGCATCATCTCACTCAATCTACCCCCAAAAAGGCCCATAAGTTGAACCATGACTGCAAAACCACCTGGTATACAAAAATAATGATGTAATCCACCAATCCACCATTTTCCAGCACAAAGTGTCAGTTAACTTTTGATCCCTCTGTCTGAAAAATGATCAATTGCAATCACTCTACCAGGAAAAAGAACACCAATGAAAGCTTGCATCCAAGTATGATCAAATTTTTCTACAAGACATTTAATTTATGTTCTTCTTTCCGTACTCTCCCAGATTCCACCAATTCACTAATAGAAGCTTCTTCCTCGTATTCGAGAAAATGCAGCACATTCTTTAATCTTCCACGTTACCTAGATTCATTATAAAGGTAGCCCCCTGAATCAACCCTTTCCTTCATTTCAGAACAATCACTAATAGCCCACTCCTTCACAGGAATCCAATGGTACAGCAACGGGAATGAATTACATGATTTCATTTGCCAAACCAATTGTCAGACACTTAATGCTCTGCAAATCTCCTTACCTTCACCTCTTGTAGGTGGATTTTTACTTTTCTTTGGGTCATATGGCTTGTGGGTTATATATATTCTCCAACAATCACCTTTCCTCCAAAAGGCTTCTTTCTCTCTACAAAATATTTGAGCCATTTCCACATTAGTGCACTGCACGCATCTATACCTCAAGTTCCTTGTACATAAGCCCTCAACTGAAAATACTTGCAGAATCACTTGTAGCTTTGAATCACAAGATGCACAAAGGTATGCCAAAACAAACTAAAAAGTATTGCGCAACAAATAAGTACTACATTTTTTTTTCTTATTTAACCTACAAAAGTTTCACTTTCTAACTTACATGACTCTAAGGCTGTGTTTGGTAATGGTCTTCGTAAAGAACACACATTCTTGACCACAAACGTTCTTTGGCGTTTCTGGTCTGGAACAGCATTCTGTGTATGAATATGGCTGTTTGGTAACGGTCTCAAGAACGTTTCCGGAACAATAATAGAACAAGAGACAGTATGTTCCTTTCATTCATTTGTCCATATATTCTTCACCGGTTCATTCATTCACACTCATTCATCCTACTTTCCTAGCATCCATCAATGTTGGAGGTGCAACCCATCATCAGTGTAGCGTATCTGCAGTTTTATGTGAGATTGTAGGTGTCAAAATAATGGTTTCTAATAGGTGGGCCAGAAAATTGTAACCCAGGAAACATATAATTTTAAACAAGAAATTCAGGGTTACCTTGAATAGTTGAAAGTGATAGGGTTGAGAGGTCTGGGGTTGATAGCTTTAGCCTGATACTGCGATGGCGAAGGTTTATACAAAAATGAAGGCTGCTAAGGGTTGTCAGATCTAGTTAATAGGAACACGTAGGACTTTGTCGAATAACGTGATAAAATTGAAAGATTTCAGTCTGAATGGTGTGAATAAAAACTATGGGGAGCTAATCTGAACGGATTAATGACATGATTCACAAAGTAAAAGCGTCTTGATGGTTGGGTTGGGTTGAAACTACAAATAAGAAAATAAGAGAAAGATTGACCAAGTACCAAGCAAAACCCATGGCTTGTCCTAAATGTTTGGTTATCCTAATAAACTTATAGCCCAGAAGGTTTCTCCAGCATTCCATCATGTATCAGAGAGATCCTGAAAGTAAAGCAGCCACACCTCTTTGGTGATATTAAGGACAAAACACCTGATTTATGTTGACTATTAAATAAGCCCCCACCCACACCTTAGTTGCTGGATGGGCAGGCAACCATGGGCCTGGAAAGACTAGAATGGGCCCTCTTCTATGACAAAGATTAAGTCCACAACAAATGCTTGAAATGGCTCTAGAAGTCTATACAGCAGTTAGGAATACTTCAGCTCTCATTGTCAACCCCACCCCATATTGAAATTATGCAACATAAAAATATTATAAAAGAACAGATTACTATATAAAGAAGGAAAAAGTAGGAAATGTAGCACATAACTACAGATATGAACGTTGTTTGCAATTAACCACAGATAAATATAAATAACAGGAAATATATGGCGCCCTCTATCAAGATTTAAAATGATAACCTAATGGCATACAGTTCCACATGGCTATCATGAGAAATCGCTTGATAGTCGAATGGCTTACAATGACACCTAGCAGATTTCCTGCACCAGGATCAGACTGATAGCCTGATCAAGCCAGTCCAGTCTATCATATCATTCTTGACATCAAGAAGAACTGCTGTAAGTTCTCCAGGAAAAAGAAAAAAAACAAATAATGGATGGGTACAATCATGTATGCAATTTATGCATGTGTCCCACGGATAAACCAATAAAACACTAGGCTACACTGCCTAGATCAGCACCACAAATGCCAGACACCTATTCACCTTTTCAGTTCAAGTACGCCATGATAGATCATAATCAGGCAATTAATAGCAAACTAGACTATTAGCATAACTTCTGAAGTCCAAAGCATACCTGAATTTGCTGGATACCAGTCAGCTCCTTGCAGAAATCACTCAGGTGCTGATGCAGCATAGGTCGCACATACGTTTGGAAAGAAGCTTCTAGCTGCCCAGTCACACTATTCACAAGGACAGATGGGAATTCAATGATTTCTTGTGGATGAGGATTCTTTACCTTGTCACAGGTTGCCTCAAAATCTATGACCACGAAGTATTGAAACTCTTGAAACTGGAATTCATATGGGTAACCTTGAGAATACGTCTTGAAAGGCATGTATGGAAATCGGTTATCTACAGGATAAGGGTATTCGCGATTCATAGAGTAGAAATGATTCTCAAAAGCATTCCATTGGTTTGCCTGGGCCTTTTGAAAGTCAGGGTAGTAACTTGACCATATGCAAAATCCTTGTTGGTTCATGGGTCTATGATAACCTTCAGTTGGAGGCACAAAGGATTCATTGCTTAAAGAGTTCTCAGGTTCAAAAATACCACCTCTTGGATGTGCACTGTTTTCATCCTTGAGTTCAGGAAACCTTTCCATAGTATTCCCATTGTTTTGCAGATTGTAAGGGAATCCCTTAGTCTGGAGACATCCAACCGATGCCTCACGGTTCCTTCGCATATTTTCTGCCACAAAAGTAATAAGTCAGAAATAGTATTTAGTTAAAGTTTATAACTTCATGTAAATTAGTTGCATACTAAGTGTAAGTTTGCTGTGAGGAGCATTTATATGATTTGAGGAGTATTGAGGATACTTAATTAAAAAAAAATGAAAATAAAAAATATCACCTTAAAAGGGAAAGAGAATGTATGCATAATAAAAAATCTCTTAATTTTCCTTCTCACTTATTAATTGATCTCTTGTTTTACTATTCATTCTTTCATCATGTAATTCAACTATATAAACTCACATGACACACTTAGTTCAAACATACTGTCAGCTTTTCGAAGAGAGCTATCATTTCCATGTGAAATGAGCACAGAAAATTTGTATATTTCATAAATTTAGGAAATTTTGTTATATAAATCTACAAAAATACAGTTTATTCATAGCAGTTAGTGATGCCCGAGTACAACAATTCTACAGTAGCAAAGGTTCACCACACCATCTCCAGTACAAAGAACCAACCATGTCTCAAAGGTGTAAGAGTGAGCAAATGACAATATGAATTCTTTTTTTCCCCCCCCAATACTCCTGACAATAGGAATTCAAAGCAAATATGAAATGCCAGATTTTAACAAAACACAAAAAACAAAAAGAGGAAACCAGTAACCTCAAACATTCAAGCATTTCTCTATGACAAAACTAATTCTCTTATATGAATAAAAGAATCACATCCCATGTTAGTAGCACAAATATATATAAATGCAGCGCCAAACTTATTTTATGAAAGGCCTCCTATGTGTATAAATTATTACCATGACAAACACAAGTTCACCAAATCAACTTCGTAGAAGGGGAATGGAAACACCCAAGCAATCCGCTAGGGAGAATAAAAAGCCCAGAAAAATCAGAATTTTCAGTAATTCTCAGATTAGCATCCAATTAGGAAACTAACAGCAAAATCACACTGGTTGAGTAGTACTTTCATTCTAGTTCAAGGTGGTCAAGTATTTCAGTGCACAGTTCGTAACTCACTTGGTAATGTAAGACTAGAACCAAGATAGGTCTAATCCCAAGCAGGATCAAATAGAAAACACCCACAAAAAACAAGAAATCATATGACGGAACCAACAGAACAATGGAAACCAAATCATATGAGGAAACCAAGAGAACAATGGGAATTCAAATATATTAGGAATTAGCAAACCAGTGGGTCATAAATATAATACGCAGCAAGGGTTTAGAATGAATTAGGTTATTTCAGGGTTAGGATTTAAGAGAATGAAAAAGAGGGATTTTAGGGTTCGGCTGGTCAGAATCAGCCAATATTTAGACCGAATTCTCCAATGAGGCAGGGGAGTACTCGATCTATATAGGGGAGGATTCTCATGGCTGGTTAGGGATGGGATGAATGTAGAACTTGGAAAAGATAGGGGGAAAAGGGAAAATCTAGGGTTTGGGGATTTGACCTTGCTTGTTGGTGATGAATAAACCTTGCGATCAGATTGCTAGACTGCAGAACAGTAATGGAGATGCAACGAGAACCAATACAAACCACCCATGCTTCCCACCGCAAGGTGTCAATCGGATCAAACACCATTTCCTTCAGCCTTGATCAAACACAAGATATAAATCTTCAATGGAGAAGAAGAGCAGCAAAAATCTTTTCATTAATCAAAATTTGTGTCCAATGCTTGCCCCCCTTACAACGAATTTTTATCCTCTCCTGTTACAGCACGGTGTTGTAACGCATCGTGCGGCAACTGCAAAGGCCATGTGCACCATGTGGGGCCCGCTATGCCACATGGCCTCTGCAGCCCCACACGATGCGTTACAGCACCATGTTGTAACAGGAGAGGATAATGATTCCCTTACAACCTTATATAAAAGAATCAAAACTAGAGTCCACTAAAAAATGAAAGGCCTAACCCAATCCTTAACCTATTAGGTAACCTAAACTGACTAGGAAACTGAAATATGAAGGAAATAGACTCAAAACATGGCTGGACTTATAGAGTCCTAATACAGCCCAACTTAAATTGCTTAAAAGCAAATAAAAGAAAACTACTAAAATCACTTAAACTGAACCACTGGTTGGATCAGCTTGGACCCGGTTCAATTTAAATATAAAAGACTTCAGAAATAAAACTAAGTATGGAAACTAAACTATCTAATCCCGTATGCAACCTTATTACCCATAGTTTAAGCCAATAAAAGTGGTCTATTACATTGAAAACCCATGGGATCAAAGGCCCAACATGTATACAACCCAGCCCTAGACTTATTCCTAAGCAAAGAAGCCCAGTTTGGTGATAAATCTGATCACTTGGACTCAAAAAGAACAAGTACACTACGATCAAATCCAATATTCTTGCTTGCAGCGACTCTTTTATAACTGTTTCGTTTGATTCATGGTTTTATGAATTAATTTATTTATTTTTCCTGAATTTACATTGAGGATTTTGCTGTCGAGCATAGTTGTGAAGGCGATGGGGAAAAAAAAGAATTTTAAGTTTCTAAAGGGTTTTTGGCAACTTATGAATTACCATTGCATCTGGAAGGTATCTTCTTCCCTTCAATGCCTCTTCTTCTTCTCTGGTCTTCCTTCTCCACTTCAAATATCTCTTTTCTCTTTACCATTCTGTATGCTGTTTCTTTCAAAACTGAGGCACATAATCGTCCCTTCAATTTCTTATTCTCTGTTTCCTATTCTTCATATTCTGTTTCTTATATTTCTTATTCTGCTACATGTTTTTCTGAAACTTCGAATTCTCTTCTTCATTTCCAATTCATTTTCTCTTATGGAACTCCACAAGAAATAAATAATAGCATCAACTCTGTTTTGACTTCTGAGCATTAACTTCCATTTTGCTCCTACTGTTACAAACCTTATTCCTATTACCAGACACTGACCAGAACCTAATCTGATCTGATTGGATATCACAGGAAGCTTGATAAAACTAGCCAATCAGAATCGCAAGGTTTCTTGGGTACTAGAGACCACTCGGTTGCACTTACAGCCCAATCTGAATCATATTTTAAGAGTTTTGATTTCTTTCTTAATCCCTAAATTCTGAGCTTTTTATTAATTTTCAAGAATTTCTCTGTTACTTTTGTCCATATCTCCTCATATAATCTGGTCAGTCCTTGTTGCCCTATTCGTATTTTAATTTGGTACAAGGACCCATTATCTGCAGGATTATTTTGATCCTCACCTGCATCCATCATAAACGGAGATTTGCTGTTCAAGATATATGTAAGTTTTGAGCATTGGGGTCTAAATTTAATTTGGGTGTAATTATTAAAGAGTGTGTATAACTTTTAAGTTGAATCACAGGTCCAACTATTTATAAGTATATTTTGATTAGGTTATTGAGCAGCCTTATGGTTTTCTAATGGGAGAAGTTAAATCATTAGAAGTAGTCTTTAGTCCAAGTACAAGTAAATCTGTTCATTCATAAACATGTACATACCCTCCCATGATTCGATGGTAACTGAGAATAAAGTTTTGGTGATTTCATAGGCAGATGTGGTGCTATGTTCCCCTCCTCTCTTTTGAATATCCTTCTCTCCATTGAAACTACTTCATCTTCTTATCCTGATGCAGATACACTACCTTGGACCGACCCAAACCCAGTTGGGTATCCAGAAAAAGATGAACCATGTGCAGTTTGAGTTTTTGGAGCTTATATATGATGTAATTCTCCATCGTTGGAGATAGATTGAATAGAATGGAATAGTTGATTGTGGTTTGAGTAGCCTGCGGGCTGTGTGATAGCTTTCTCCCCCTCCCCTCTTATGCATTCTTCTCTCCCCTGCACCTCTGATTTCTTCCAGTCTTCCTCTTCTCCTAACCGGCCCTCTACCAACTTGGTATCAGAGCCGAAAGGTATCCATCTTCTTCATTCTCCCTCCCATTACTGTTACTGTTCTACCGTAACGACAGTAACTACATCCCCTTCCCGCAGAAATATTCCCTTCCTTTCAATGTTCCATCTTCCTTTTTCCCTCTCCCGCTGACATACCCCCTCCTAGGGTTCCGTCAAGTAAAAAAAGGCTGCGTATCACCCTCCTTCTCCCATCCCTCTCCTTCGACCCTACTGAAACCCCAACCCCACCTTTTTCCTTCCCCTTCTACCTCGCTGTAACAGCGAACCAAAAAAAAAAGTCAAAACCCTACGGCATCCCAAATCCCTCCTCAAAACAGAAATAACCTTCGATTTTCACTGAATCACTCCACCCCTTTCGACTAAAAAACCAAAAAGAAACAAAAACCCCACCATTGATTCCCAGCAACAACTCTCCCCACCGCCTTCTTCCAGTCCCCCTTGTGAATCGATCGACCCCTTCCCCCCGCTTTCGCCAGCAACAACCAGAACAAAAGAGAGAGAGAGAGATAGATAGAAGAAGAGCAGCGAGAGCGAGAGACAGCAAACAACAAAAAAAAAAGTACATACCTGTTTCAGAAGCTTAGCGAGATTCAACTCCCTGCCATCGATCGGCTCCCTCGCATCGTCGCCGTCCATCGAAGTCGTTAAGCCCCTCCTTCCTCACAGCGCCTTCCTCCATTCTTCCTCTCTGGTTCGACAGAATCAGAATCCAAGTAGAAGACTGACTGTTCGGTAACCCCACGATTCCAATTTTGTTCGCCTTTTTTTGTATGCTTCCTAAACTGCCCTCCCCTTTTAGTCCAATTCTAACTTACCTTTATTATCTTTTGTTCCAAGATTAACCCCCCCCCCTTACCCTTCCTTTATTCTTGTTTTTTCTTTCCAGAATTGCCCCTTCCCTTCTATTCTTATTTTATTTTGTCTTTCTTTTTATTTTCTTCCATGTTTACCCCTCCACAGTCCCCATCCCTACGTTACTCCACACTTCTTTTTCTTTTCTTTAGTTTGTGGTCCAATAAATTACAATTCAGTCATTGTTATCATAAACCCACTACATCATGGAAGTTGATTGATACGATTTACACTTTTCGATTAGCGAGAAAATTACCACTATTAACAACAATTTCTATAATAAGATGTCAAGCATGTGCATGTACAATCTCCAAAAGGTGGATCAGATGTAGAAGAAAATGTGGTTAACAAAGCGATGATCAAATTGAAGTAAATGGTCCGATCAAGGTTGCAATTGAAGAATTGATCAACGGTCCAATTTCAGTTGCGAAACCCCACAATCAGATTCCCATCGAAAAGACGTTTGCTAACGATCATCAAACAATCGTGATGCTTGATCATGAGATGTGTTGGATCATCGCCCCCATCAAAGGGACATTATAGGTTCAGTAGCAAACTCCATTCAGCAGAGCAGGTCTTATATTCTGTTTTCAGTTTAACTTGTTCTCATTTCTTCATTATTAATGCAGTTCTGTTCTTTTAAATAAAATAGATCTGTTACTTTTTTCGTGATCAAAACAGAAAATTTGATTCCTTCTACTTTCTTTTAAGTTAATTCTTTTTGGATTATATTAAATCTCTGTCCATATTCAGTTCTGTCCAGACATCGAAGCCGCTATCCAGTATCATTCTTGATTTCTAAATTGACAAATCACTGTCACACAGAACTAATCTTCCCAGTTTGATATTTGACTCTCTCTAATTCTGTTACCTATAGAATTTCTAAATCTCTATTGCATCTCTGGATTTCTATTACTACTGTGATTCTGATTTAAACTCCTCACAGATTTCTTCTTTACTAATATCATTGTGTGTGTGGTTTCTAGGAACCCTAACTGCATTAATTATTTCATAGAAATCCTACTGCAACTAGAACACTTTCAGTACTTCTTACTAGGGTTAGGACTAAGATAACTTCACCAGATTCCTATAATAATTAAGACTCTCTACTAAGAATCGCAATTGGACTAGAACTCTTCCCCAGAGGCCCAACACCAACCCATATATGCATTAAAGGAACTTATATGTTTAGGATTGCTTTCCTATCATCCCTAATGATCTACAGGATTCCATAATCACCAACTCATTTTAAGCTCAAGGTTCTAGCACTACCCACTTTCTGGTTACTGCAAACAGCACAAACATGTTCCTCAATACAACAGTGTCTTTCAATTGGAACAAGAAGAGTTGGAAAGCTTTTTGGTTTGAGGACCCAACATCCTCAACAAACAATATCTCAATTCCCATATGTATCAATCAAATGGGTTCTGGAATAGGAGTATGGAGTGAGTATGTTCCTAGGACTAAGACCCATCTAGTAGTTAAATCTTAATAAATAAGGACCCGGCTAATGTAGATCCATCAACAAGGAAAAGGTGCATGTATACTGGACTGCAGGACATCATAGATAAGTAGTATGTCCAGTTTCAAGTAAGGAACATGTGGACATTACAAACATTTGACAAGAATTATGCAAGTGCAAACATGAAGCATGCCAGTAAGAGCTTCAAATCGAATAGTTTCCCAAAAATCTGCAGTTTCGTAGGTCAAGAGAGTATGGACTCATGAGTTCACTCCTCGGCAACACTATAACTTGCAGCTTAGAAATCACATAATTCAACTTGCAGGTTTTCTTAAGTTATCAAGTAGGGTTACACTGTGACTCTAGGAGATCATACTATAACCATCAAAGGATTTGGACGCCATAATATCTGAAACTATAACCATGCCCAAGAGGCTGAAGAAGTATTAAATGATAAAATAAACAAATGTCAATTGCATCAAAGTATCGAACCATACCCAACCTCCCAGAGAAAACTACCCGCTCCTTGAATTGTAAGCCCCAAATCTTAGAACTCAAGTTTCATGAATTCAAAAACATTACCCATACTCCAGTCAGATATTTGACCATTTATAACAGGGATAAGAAGAAATTTGAAAGGGGTGGGGGGTGGGCAAAATTCCAGTAACCAAACATGGTTCCCACATCGTCTAGGTGACCAAGGTGTCGGAGGCGGGTTGGATGCAAGGTAACCTAGGCACCTGGACTCCTAGGAGACACCTTGACAACCTGAATAGGTCTAATCCCAGGCAGGATCAAATAGAAAACCCTCCAATAAATAAGAAATCATGAGGGAACCAAGAGAACAATGGGAACTCAAATGAGGGAACAATTTTCTTGGTTGAAGTAACATAAAAACCTACAAATTTGTAACCTGTTGAAGCAGGAATGATCATGATGTGGTAATCTTCAAAAAATTGATATGACAATCAGTTGAAAAAAAATCCCACCAGCTTGTAGCACTCTTGAACTTGATTTGAACAAAATTGGGGTTTAGAGTACACAAAAGTGTAGAAGGAGGGAACCTTTACACCTAACATAAGGTGGTGTAAACTAAAAGGGGAGTACCTTAAGACATTTACTGATAATGTAGTAAAACAAGAAAAATGGGACTTTGAGGGAGACACCAATGTGATGTGGAACGGGATGATGACTTGTATTAAGAAGGTGGCCAAAGATGTGCTAGGGGAAGCAAAGAGCAATCGTCAGGTCCCTACGAAAATGTGGTGGTAGAACGATGAGCTCCAAGCAGCCATTAAGATCAAGAAAGATTGTTTTAAGACATGGCAAAGGACTAAAGAGACAGAGGATAAAAAGAGGTATTTTGAGACCAGACACGAAGCTAGGAAGATTGTGGAATGGCTAGAGTGAAGAAATTTGAGGATCTCTATATCAGCCTAAACACAAAGAGAAGGGGAAAATGCTATATATAAGATAGCTAAGATGAGAGAAAGGAAGAGTAGAGATTTCAATCAGGTGAGGTGTATCAAAGGCGAGGATGGAAGTGTTGGTTAGGGATGAAGACATTGTGAATAGATGGGACGAGTAGTAATGACACCCAAACGAGTACTCTAGATAACATGATACCACACATCATATTTATGTAAGAAATATTAGTATGGTGGAAGTTAAAGAAGCATTAAGAAAGATGAAAGCTGACAAGACTCCAGGCCCAGATGAGATTCCAATAGAAGTGTGGAAAGCCCTAGGTGGTTGTGGGTTTTATTGGCTAATCAAGTTTTTTAACAGGATTATAAACACAAAGAGGATGCCAGATGAATGGAGGAGAAGCATTGTAGTCCCAATTTACAAAAATCAAGGTGATATCTAAAGCTGCAATAACTATAGCAGCATAAAGCTAATAAGTCACACTATGAAACTTTGGGAGAAGGTTATTGAAGCACGTTTGAGAAGGGAGAGTCATATCTTGGTGAACCAATTTAGTTTCATGCCAGGTAGATCCACAACTGAAGCTATTTACTTATTGAGGAGGCTCATGGAAAGGTATGAAGATAGCAAGAAGGACCTCAATATGGTCTTCATTGACCTAGAGAAAGCCTATGACCGAGTCCCTAGAGATTTAATCCAGCATACTCTGGTGAAGAGACGAGTGTCGAGTAAATATGTGCAAGTAATTAAAGATATGTATGAGAGCATGGTAACTAGTGTAAGATCAGTGGGAGGGCAGTGCAAGGAATTCCTAATTACGATTGGGTTACATCAGGGATCCACCTTAAGCCCTTATATATCTATTTGCATTTATCATGGATGAACTAACCAAGAGCATTCAAGACAAGGTCCCGTGGTGTATGCTCTTTGTCGATGATATCGGTCTAGTAGATGAGAGAAAAGAAAGGATTAACACGAAGTTAGAGCTTTGGAGATCAACCTTGGAAACAAGAGGCCTTAAGATTAGTAGAACAAAGATGGAGTATATGGTGTGTAATTTTAGTCGCATTATGATTGATACTAATATGGTGCGAATTAAGGAAAGAGAGATACCGCAAAGTGACTATTTTAGATATATGGGATCTATTATAAATAAAGAAGGTAACATAGAGGATGATGTTTCAAAGAGAATTAAAGTGGGATGGATGAAGTGGAGAGGTGTGTCTGAAGTGTTGTGTGACCGGCGTATTCCTTTAAAACTTAAAGAAAAACTCTATAGGACTGTTGTTTGACCGGTCATGATGTATGGGGTAGAATGTTGGGCAATTAATAAATGTCATATTGATAAGCTTTGTGTAGCAGAGATGAGGATATTAAGATGGATGTGTGGAAAAACAAGGATAAAGTATGGAATGAACATATTAGATCGGACTTGGGAGTAGCTCCAATTAATGACAAACTACGAGAGAGTCGTTTAAGGCAATATGTTCATATTCAACGGAGGCCTAGTGATGCCCCAGTAAGGAGAAGTGATATGATCCCGATTGAAGAGAGAGAAAGAGCTTACATTGCTGTGAAGAGGGAGAATAGTAGCAAAGAAATGAGGGGGTCGATTGTATCGATAGTAAGCAATTGAACTGAAAGAAAAACAAAGTGTGGGCCCAAAGTTACAACCGAATATCTCTTTCCCCGAGGCCAGAGCTGGTGTGAATGGAACCGCCAACACGTAAGCTGATCCGATAATTGTTTCACACTTTCACTTAAACCTTCCATAATGCATAACCTACTACTGCAATTGTATACATTTTTTACCCAAAAAAAATTGTATATATTTTTATTTTTCCATTACTTCCCTACCACTTGTTATTAATCTGTTAAAGATGTCAGGGATTTTAGTGACTTAAGAGTCTATCTAGCAAGATTCTAACACGTGGAGTTTTTTTTTTTTTTTTTTTATCTATCCAGCTGCCAAGCAAAAACCCTGAACTGAGTGGGTGTTGGTCTATTATGTGCTTAATGGGAGATTCGATTTAGTGTATGGGTGCTAGATTGGGCGAACCTAGTATAGGATAGATTTAAAGGACTTGATTTAACGCGTTCCAAATGTGACTAAAAGAGTTAAACCCTTGACCTCCTGGGGGGTTGGCAAGCCTCCAACCAATTGAGCTAGCAGTTGTTCACAATTGAAGTTCATATATGACACAGTTATCATATATATAACACGGTATATTCAAAGCAATCAACCTAACCATGATGCTACTCAATTGGACCAGTTCAGGTGTGCGGATGCGTGGTATCAATCTAAGTAAAACTCAAACGTGAAGACACTAGCAAGGTTCAACCCATATGACTAAAACTTGTTAACTAATAAATACATTTATAGAGGTTTATTTTAAACATAATATTTCAAACGTGGGATACCCCATATATCATAAACGTTAGGTACCTCAACTGTAATTTTTTGGTAAATTACACTTGAAGTACCTAATATTTAAGGAAACTACATTTGAGGTACCTAATGTTGGGCATATTGATCATTTCATCATTATATGTTAACACCTCATTAATATTGGTTCGGTGTCTTTTATCTAGATCGATTGATAGGTTTTGGTAAATGGTTTGATTGGGTTGTCCATTAGGATCTTCTAATGGGGGAGGTGTGCAGTCTTTAAGTAGGTGAAATCTTTAAGGAAGTCGAGTCTTTCAAGAGATGGAAGAGTGTAGAGTCTTCCAAGTAGTGGAATCTTCAAGAAGATGGAGGTTTTCAAGAGAGTAGACGATATAGAGTCTTCCAATGAGTGGAGGCGGAGTCGATAAAATGAGAGATGTGTCTACCTAAGGGTAAGAGAGTGAGAAGTTATGACGGAGAGACAACAAGGTAGAGAGAGAAAGTGAATTACTGACCAAGTCAGAAAGGAAAAGAGAGAGAGGGGTGTACAAGGGAATTGAGTTTGAAAATCAAATTGCAAGGAATGTACTGTATCTCTTTTATTATTCTTAATTAACAGAAGATTAGATCTCACTCCGTTTATGTAGGCGATATTGCTACATCGTGAAATTTTTTTTTGGTAAACAAAGCTTTACTGATAAGAATGTGTAGTACACATGGATTCTGAATTACAAATTTCATGAAACCATAGAATGAAAGTGGGCCAAACAATTCCACACATCAAGAACCGGGCCCTCCTAACAAGGGAGTCAGCCATGCTATTTTCCTCCTTTGAAATAAAAAAGAAAATACATGATTTCAAACTACATACCAAATGAGTTGTAACGGTCATATCTATTGAGGCATTATTCGCAGAGAGCCCTTGTAATGCTACAACATTTGACATACTATTGGCCAACTGTGCCATTACGGTTAGTGTTGCTTGATTGTTGAGAAATTGAAGGCTATTCTGATGCATAATCGATTGAAGAAGCTCATTGCTGCTAGGAAACTATTTGCCACCTAGAACGAAAGTGTAACCACTCTTTACTTGTAGGGATTGATGAGTCCCATCAAAAATCTCTAATTACTTTATGAGTGCCTGTTTTTTTTTTTTTTTCTCATTATTAATGCATAAATATTTTTGCGTAATGTACGTAATTCGTAGGTGTACATAATTTTTTGGATTGTAGATGATTTTGTGACTTTCTCACGAAAGCGAACATAACCTTGCCCACCCTCAACAAGTGGTATCAGAAATAAAGGTTGAAGATCAAGTTAGGGTTGACAGTCCGAGTAGACGACAAATGCATAAGGTTAATTCGAGATCAACAAAATGGTAGGATCTACAAAGTTAGAAGCAAGAATAATTTTGGCTTATAGTATAACATAATCAAGAACTTCTTTGTTCAATAGGTTTTGATTAAACTGTTGATCGGATAGAAGACAATAAGGATATCAATTGAGGACTGGAAAAAGATGGAAATAAAAATGGCAAGCACCATTCGTTTGTGTCTTACAAATAAGATAAAATATAATGTTTTAAATGCAATCTTTGTTACTTATTAGTGAAAAATTTTAGAACAATGATATATGTTCAAGTCCTTCACTAATAAGTTGTTTCTTAAGAAGAAAATATATCAACTGAAAATGGAGGAAGAATTAAATATTGATGATCATGTCAATGAGTTCAACAAAATTTTCACTCAGTTGATGAGTTTAGAGATAAAATAAAAGAAAACAATGCCTTACTTCTATTATTTTCTCTTCTAGTAGTTTATGATACTCTTATCGTTACACTTTTGTTGAGAAGGACACAGTAAGGTAGATAAAGTTCAATAGCCCATCTAGACACGAAGATGTTCAAAAGGCCCAATAACAGTTAAAAACCACATACATTGATGAAGAATGGTGATGAGAGCCAACAAAGGGGCGTGAACAAAGATAGAAGATTTGCAAAGAGATATTCATGGTCCAAGTTAAGAGACAAACACACTAATGAAATCATATGTTTCTGATGTGACAAGATACAACGCTTAAAGAAGAACTATACGAAATAGAAAAAGTATTTGAAAGAGAAAGAAAAGGAGGACATGACTCAAGATGAATCAAACAAATGTAACTGAATTGTTCATGTTTGAGTGGTGATAAGATCTTTGTCACAGCTAGTATAAGCACAGTTCAAGACCAAAGGTCAACAAAAAGCACATACGTTGCTACATATAAAGTAAATTTGGACGTATGAAGAGGGTTGTCTGAAACAACGAAAGAATAAAACACATTTTGAAGGTATGGACACTGCTTCTTGTGATCATGATGAATGATTTTTTATTTTGGAAGCTCTTTTATATTTGTTGCAGGAGGAACATTGTTAACAAGTTATATGAAACCAAAGGTAGTGTTTCACTTGGTGACGGGTCTACTATGATATCAAGGGTGTGAAATTAAAAAATAAAAAATATTTGTTAGAGTAGTTCGCATTCTTGGTTATATAAAATATGTTTCAAACATGCATAGGGATCTAATTTCTTAGTTGATTGGACTCAAAGGGTTCTAACAGTTCAATTGCAAGTGGAGCAATGAAAGTCTCACGTGGAGGTCTAGTCTTGGTCAAAGGAAACAAATGTAAATGGCTTATATCAATTGTTAAGGTAGTGCAATGGTTAGTGGCATTCCCATGACCTTAATGAGCGAACAAAAATGGAGCGCACGAGTTGAAAGGCACATGTGCATGGTTTCTTTTGCAAATAATATAGAGAAATGATAAAGCAGTTAAAATTTGTCAACAAACCTGCAAGATGGCTATGATAAAAGCCAAAGTGGAGATTGTTGCATTGGTGTCTATAATTTATGTCGATTGATGGGCTTTGGTCAACTGTCTGATTAGATTATCCATTATGATCTTCTAATGGAGAAGTTGTGGTATCTTCAAGTGGGTGAAGTCTTTAGGGAAGTTGAGTCTTCCAAGAAAATGGAAGAATTTAAAGTTGCTTTCAAGAGAAAGGACTATTCTAAAGAGGTGGAGTCTTTCAAAGAGTGGAGGAATCTATAAAAGGAGAGATGTGTTTCCGAGAGGTAAGATAGTGAGAAGCCAAGAGTAGAATGACCCCAAGTTATAGAGAGAGAAAGAAAGAAAGAAAGGAGTGTATAGGGGATTTGGGTTTGGGAATCAAATTGCAATGATTATCATATATATCTTCCTTTGTTCTTAGTGGAAGTTCGATCTCACTCTGTGGACATAAATAGTATTGCAAACCATACTCATGTCTCTTGTGTGTGCTTGTTTTATTTTTTATGCTCGTTGCTCCTCAATATACGTCTTTATGTGTCGCGCAAATTCTGTGGGCATAAACAGATTTGTGTATTGTACACCATTCTATAAGTTATTGATGAATGAAAACATAACCTTGCCCACCCTCGACACTTATTACCCTAAACGTAGTCTCTTAAACATTAGGTATCTTAAACATAATTTCTTAAATGTAAGTACCTCATACATAGTTAAAAAACTATGTTTTGATTCGGGCAAGTCAAGTAAAAAATTTGTAAAGCCTGGTAAAAGAGTTATGTAGACTTAACCAAAGCAAAAATGATCAATTTTGTCCGAGTCACAAGAGAATCGTGTGTTTTTTTTACCTGAGTCACAAGAAACTCGATGAGTTTGGTCGTTTTTCAAACCCCATTTGAGTCTCTTCTCCTATCTCTCCCTTTGACTTCGCTAAACTCAAAATACGAAATCCCAAAACCTGCTTCGCTACCAACTCAACAACCTCACGATATCTAACAGTGGTAAAGGCTTCACCTCTCTGTTCCAACTTCAAGTTTGCAAATTCCCAATGATGACAACAAGTTTTTGGTGATGTTGGTCTCAATTTCTCTCTCTCTCTCTCTCTCTCTCTCTCTTATATATATATATATATATTCATCAGCTTAACCTACTCCTATTTTTCTGGTTAGTGTATGCTTATCTTCTTGTATTTTTCTCTTCCCTTGGCGATACTTTGTTTCCCCACTTCAGTTCTCCCCTATTGATTTTGTAATATCTTTCAGGCAAGGTTATATACACGGTCGGCTACATACACAGGTGTACCTTCAACTATTTGATGGGTTAGATTTAGACCTAGTAAGAGATCTTCTTTAAGAACTTTCTTTTATATAAATACTAGTATCAGATGTACTAGGAGCAGACTTAAATGAGGAATAAGAATTCCTAGATCTAGAAATATTGTACATCGACTTCTCTTGTTGAGAACTCTAATATTTGCACAACTTCACCGTTTATAGTGGGTTTGGGAATTGTGTCTATTTGAAGATGCCACTTTGTAGGTAAAGTTATATTTTCCCAAGGTATAGCTAGATTAATTTGAAATTGAATAGTTTGTTCTTTTAGGTCATGCCTTTTAGCATTCGGATAGATAGTAATCATGATTTTGTAATAAAGCCTGTAAACTACTACTAGACTTTGTGATCCAAGTTCCATATTGAACCCATGAGGTTTGAAGATTAAGGGTCAGAAGCTTCAAGATGTTTGCATATGAAAGAGCAACATAGAAATTAAGGAAACAGTTAAAATAATCTGGTCCTTCACTCAAGGTAGATTCAACCATCCTTGGGATTAAATAAAAAAAGGTTCAATGCCTTTAATCTTTTAAACAAACGAGAATTGAATTGTTTAGCCCGATTCTTGTTAAAGGCTTAATGATTGTTTGAATTAAGCCTATGTGTGAACATTTATAGTATAATCACTAATAAATGAAAAATTACCCTTATTATAAACATCACACACATTAATTTTAGGAATTTTTTAGTTAGAAATTTCCTTTTCAACATTTTTAATAATTATTTCTTCAAAGTTACCTACTGTCCTAGAGGTTGAAGCATCGATTTGCCTAGAAAACATATTTAATATTCCAGCCATGAAAGCGTTTTTATCACCTAACCTCATATCTTTAACTAAAATCAGTCAATTAGTCAACAACAATATTGTTCACTTATTGCCCTTTCCTCAACAGGTCTTACCAAAACTTCTGCGATGAAGTCTTATATCTAGTGATAATCTGACAGTCCTTTCACAACGGTTTTACTAAATAAGCTTACTAAAATTCGTGGCTCTGATACCTAAATAGGGAGCAGGCTGGATCGGTCTAGAGATCTAGAGATATTTAAAGATTATCTTACTAGAATAGAAAGCAGTCAAAACATTTAAATCTAAACAAGTTATTGTTCACATGAATAGTGATGACCGGATGAACAGTAAAATTACAGAAATAATAAGAAAGAAAGTAAACTTACATAAAAGTGATCACTTGAATAGTCTCCATGACAGACCACGACTTATAATGAATAGTATCATCGGAATAATAGGCAAGACGTCGAAAACCGTTAATGTTCCGTACCTCAAGACTATTAAACTTTAGAACTATTAAAGAAGCAAAACCAGAGGGAGACAGTACACCACAGTAGCACACCACACTTTTATCTTCTAAATTAAGACACAAACTTTCACCCAAACTTGCACACCAACACACTTCTACAAAGGCTTATTTATAGAGAAACCAAAAGAGAGCAGACTTCAAAGAGAATAAAATCCACGGACTTCAACCAACTTCAAATTCGAAAAATGAACCAAACAATAATAGAGGATTATGTTTCTTCAAGAAACCTCCAGAGGATGCTAAGTCAGCACTTTAGTAACGCACCACTAAAGTTGTCTTCTTTACTATTGGAGATAAGTTTGAATTTTCTTCAAGAAACCTCTAGAGGAAGCTGAGTCAACACTTTAGTACCGCAACGCTAAAGCTATCTTCTTTACTATTGTAGATAAGTTCGAATTTAGGACTGGGACCCACCAATTTGATTGTCGTGAAAAAATAAGGGCATCGTTATTAAAGTTAGGACTGCAACAAGGTCTGGTTGGGCTGGGCTTTTTTAAAACCTTAGCCCAACCCTGAGTCTCCTTATGGGCCCAGGCCCGAACCAATCCTAACTCAGGGCTTGGAAAATCCAACCTTGACCTGCCCTCAAGGTTGGGCCAAGCTGACCTTGATTGGCCTTGATCATGGAGTGGGGGAAGGGAGAGATGCATAGACTGGACTGAGTTTGGTTGGGTCAGGGAGGAAAATATTAATTTTTTTACATAAATAACACTATAATAAAGTATATTATCAATTATTAGATTCATATATAATATATATGCAATAAAATATGTGTGGCATTTAAAGTTTATAATATATATATATATATATATATATATATATATATATATATATATATATATATATATATATATATATATATATAATTTATATAGTATAAATTAAAACAGAGTCGGGTTGGGACTTAGGCCCGACCTGACCCACCCTTAAGGCCAGGTATCTCAGCCCAGGCCCTGTTCAGGCTCAGAGCGGGCCAGGACTGGTTCAGGCCGACAAGGCCAAACTTGCACCCCTAATTAAAGTGATGTTGCACGGAGATGGAGAAACAGATATTCAACCGTCACAATCGTCAACATTGTACTTACCAAGATCAAAGTGGTCTGAGTCAGAATCTTGCATAAGATCTTGGTCATCACAGCGGGCCTCAAAAATTTGTTGACGGAGCTTAGACTTGGATATATATGGATTTTTTTTTTTCTTTAAGAGATGATATTAGAGATTTAAGCCTAGAAGGTTCTCCTAATTGAGGAGTAATATTATTTTTGAATTCAACCCTTTTCAAAGTTATAGTGGCTAAGGAAATAGATGAGATGTTAAATTTATCCCACCATTTAACATATATTTGTTGCTACAGCTCTGGAATATAATCCCAAGAACCTGTGTCGGAAGATACAACATAGGTCTAACGGACAATCCAAGGAATATTATATAAAATATGAAAATATAGGAATTGCTCAAGGTAGGAAAGAGAGGAATTAAGTTTATTAAACTTAGACATAGATTCTTTGAAAGGTGCAAGAAGAGTTTCGGATAAAGGATCCCAAATAATAAACCAATATTTAAACTAGTTCGGAAAATCTTTGAAAATGACTTTTAAACGAAACTAGATGAACCAACTATGGGATTCAGAAGTATTTTGATAAAGGAAAACCTAATCCCAAATTTCCATGTAGTCGTAGTAATTGAAAGTTTAAAGTTTAAGTCCTGAAAAATGTAAAGCCTTAAACTTAAGGAGATTTGATCCCCACTCTCTTTGAGAGATAACTTTAGTAATCATCATTTTAGAGAATACTCTGACCGAGTTATTTCTCATCTGATGTGATATAATCACATAATCGATCTCAAGAAGAATAGCTTCATAATATTCTCTCGATTTTGAAGAAGCAACCATATTATGATGCATATGATTTATAAGATAAAACTGAGAGATTTCAGAAGGGATTCTTGAAAGATGCACTTGCCCAATTTGAATAAAAGTAAGCTTAGAAGATTCAACATAAGAGGTTTTATTTTTTAATTGAGATGGACTTTGAATCCTGATAGGAGCTAGGCTAAGATGAACCATGTTTGGAGAAGAAAGGCTGATAGCAGGTGAAGAGGAAGGTCGAATGATTAAAGAACTTGGAGACCCCTTGAAGGGGCTGGGCAGAATTGCCTTTTGTTTTTGTCCCTGCAAAAATTCACTGGTTAAGAAATCAAGGAGAAAATTATTTTCTCCTTTAATAAATTCTATTTCAAAATCAAAAGCGGAGAGAATAGCTTGCCATCGAGCAAAAATCTCATATTTTCAATATATTTTTCTAGCTTCTGTTGCTGCTTTGCAATCAATACGAATAAGAAACCTTTAATTTAGCAAATCACTTTCAAATTTTAAAATACAGTGAACCAAAGATAAAATTTCTTTTTTAACTGTGGTTAATTTAAGAAGGTTTCTACAATTCCTGAAGAGAATCTAATTAAAGATTCTTTATTTTGAAGTCTTTGTTTTAAGAGTCCTCTGTAACCAATTTTAGATGCATCGGTTTCAACATTTTTAAAAGCATCTGGATGCAAAATAATAAGGCAAGGTAATTCTTTAACTTTAAGCTTGATTATCTTGACTGCTTGCATATGAGCATGTGTCCAAGGACTAGGCTATTTTTTCAGCTTTTGATATAAGGGCTTACAATCTTTAGTCATGTAGAAATGAACTATATAATTTAGGCTTCCGAGAAACCTTTGCAATTGAGTTTTATCTGAAAATTATCTGCGAAAAGAATAGCTCTATCAATTGGATGAATTATCCCATGATAAATAATATGTGCCAAAAATCTAATTTGAGATTGGAATTACTTAATCTTCTTAGCTGAAATTGCTAAACCTACCTCCTTAACAAATTTAACAAAATAAATGTAAGTGCTTCCAATGTTATTCCATCGAAGCAGAAAACACCAATACATCATCAATGTAAACAATTTGAAAAGCAATATAAAGATTAAATATCTCATTCATAATGAAATTTAGAAGGAGCATTTTTAATCCACAGGGCATCACATTGCATTTGTAATGACCAAAGGGAGTAACAAATGCTATTTTATATCTATATTCTTTTCAGCTATCTGATTATGGCAATATCCTGATTTCACATCAAATTTAGAAAATAACTTGGCACCATACAATCTATTTAATAAATCACGTTTATTAGGTATTGAATATTTGATGCATCTAAGCGTCTTATTTAAGGGCTTATAATTAATAACCAATCGAGGAACTCCGCACTCAAGTTCTGTTGCATTCTCAACATAGAATGCCGTACAACTCCACGGAGACTCACTTGGTCTAATAAGACCTTTAGTTATTAATTCACAGATCTCTTTTTGGCATATTTCTTGAAGTCTACTATTCTTTGAGCAGGTCAAGCCTTAGTAGGGATTGACTTTTCATTAAAGTCTCGTTCATATGCTTTTTTCTATGCCAAAAAGCACAAGGAAAATAGAGTGTGCTGAAATTTTTGAACTTGTTTTTGTAATTGAGGGGCATTTATTTTATCATATATAGTTTTATAAGAAATTTTTTCGTTAATAAAATTTATGAATTTCTGCTTTTATTTTATTTGCTGAGTAGAATTGATTTATTTAGTTTTTGGTTCATTAGTAAATTTAAAAATTATTGGAATCCCTTTAACAATGGTTGTTATTCTTGAAGCATCAATATTATTGATATGATAAAGTATATGAAGAAAAAGGTTTCCCAAAATCACCATTTGTGCCAGGTTTTTAACCATCATAATGGAGTCTGAAGACAGATATCATTATTACAAAGTGCAACATTAGTGAGTTTATAATTAAGTTTTCGAGTTATCTTTGTAAAGTATCGAGTAGGAACTAGTCCTTCATTAATACAATTCAAATTAGCTCTAGAGTCAATTAAGGCAATTGTAGAAAAGGTGAATTCTTTATTGACTACTATGGTAACACAAGAATACTATTTTTTTTTTTTATAAATTTAGAGAGGGGGCAAACTGGTACAATATTCAAGTATACAAGGGGTAGAATGATTTGCAGCTAACAGGGCCTTGGAATACTATTTTTTTTTTTTTGTAATAACTGCTTCCACAACATTAATTTGGGTACTTTCTTGATAAAGGATAGACTCAGGTAAATGATTTAAAGTTATATTTTCAGAAGAAGATAAGTTTTCTTTAGCTATTTGCTTAGGTATTTGATATTCTTGAACCATTTGATGGGAGATGTGTTATTACACTTTTGTCCCCAACCCCATCCAATGGTTGGAAGGCATGACTGTGCCCATACACGGTCGTGTATAAAAACTAGATCATGTCTTTAATTTCTGGCCTTGGAATTTCATACACAATATTTGGTTACAGTTTTTATCATATATGATCATTATATTTGGATTTAAACTCTGCTAGTAAGCCCTCCTATTATACTGCCCTGTTTCAGTTAAATCCCATATTAATACCCATTGTCTCCTATTTTTCGCTACAAAATATTGATTTTGATAATCCTAAACACTAAATATGAGTTTGTGAATTTACCCAAAAAATAAATAAAATCTAAGTTTGTGACAGATCTGAGCCATATTTTATTCGCTATAAATTTCCCATATTCCATCTTGTCATATCCATATTTGAATTCTTAGTTTCTCTTATCAACAATTCTTTATTAAAAATTGCTATTTTTTTTTTCTCTTCAAGTTTCAGTTCTCTCCCTCTCCTTACCCCTATTTGTATTTTTGATCTCAACTTTTGATCGAGACATGATATATGTATTAAGGGAGAGGGATAGGCACACCGCATGCGTGCAGTAAGCTAGCGGGTGACACCAATGGGAGCGTGGGATGGGGCATCACACAAGAGGGGCATGGGATCATTTCAAGGTGGGGTGGGGACAGAGAGAGATAGACACAACGAGTGCTAGCTTACAGTATTCTAGTAGTGTGCCCTACCTTTTCCCCTCTATTAAAATGCAATTCTACTGTTTTGTTTTTGTTTCAGCTTGAGGAGAGGAAGGAGTGAGAAGCTCAACAGAGAAGGACATTGTAAAGAGTTCAACGTAACCAAATGCCATGGCTAGGTAGGGTTGAAGCAACTGCTTTAGCTTCTGTTGGTAAAAATTCCTCTTCTTTTGAAGAATCAGACCACCCTTCCTGCGTTACGTCCACCCGAACTCATCGGGTGGAAAGAGACTTTGATTTAAATCATACTCCCTCTCCTATAGAAGAGGAGGAAAATTTAGATCTCAACTTGCCCCCTACTGTTGACCCTACCCAGGACCAAATTCATCGACAAATCTAAATTTCCCTCAATAATAGTCTTTCCGTCAGGAAGAGGTTTGGAACCCCTCTCTATCTGATAAGGTAATGAACGACGCCTTCTGCAACACTGACGATTCCTCAGACAAGGCCTGTTGCCACTAAAGAATCTCTGTAGTAAAAGGAGTAGTTATGAACCCTGTAGACCATCCCCAAGGGGCTGGTGAAGGGAGGGCCCTAGTTGGTAGAAAAAAACCCCCAACCCCCAACCCCCAACCCCTTGGGGTTATCCTGCGATTGGAAGAAGAAGTAGATAGAGGAATAAATATAGTGATAGTTTGATTCTTCGTTGCCGTACTAAATAGGAGAGAAAATAGAATGTCTTTCTTCGTCTTTACAAAAGGATAAAAAGTGAGCAATAAGAGAAGAGGAGATGGGAAAACGACAGGAATTGAATCCATGCATGGTGGATTGACCCAGTCCACCTTCCAAAAGGGGACGAAAAATTAACTTCCATCTCATTAGTTGAAAGATGGTAGCCATCTTCAAAGACATTCCAAAGAAACTCTCATGATCTTGTTTGTTGTTTATTTTTTTGGGTGGTAAAAAATTGATTTATTGAGAAACAACTCATGAATAACCTAAAGCTTCATGAACATATAGCTCATGGAGCCATGGAGTAGAATCTGGCCATTTTGTTTTACACGAGATTGACAGAGCCTTCTTGGCCAGGCTATCAACAATACCATTGCTAATCTTGGAAATACAAGAAAAAAGAACAGATATCTCTATTAAGGGAGAGGGATAGGCACATCATATGCGTGCAATAAGTTAGTGGGCGACACCAATGAGAGCGCGGGATGGGGCATCATACAAGGGGGGCATGGGGTCATTTTAAAAGGGGGGGGGGGAGAGAGAGATAGACACAACAGACGCTAGCTTACAGTGTGCGGGCTGTATGCCCCACCTTTTCCTCTGTATTAAAATTCAATTCTACTAGTTTTTTTTTGGGGGTGGGGGGTGGGGGGTGGGTGGGTAAGATACTGATTATTGAGAAATGACTCATGAATAACCTAAAGCTTCATGAACACATAGCTTATGGAGCTATGTAGTGGAATTTGGCCATTTTGTCTAACACAAGATTGACAGGGCCTTCTAGGTTAGGTTATCAACAATACCATTGATAATCTTGTAAATACAAGAAAAATAACAGACAAGAAAAGTCGTTGTTATCCTGACCATGTCATGGATGATTGGAGCAATATGGCATCGAGTAGGATCACTGCTCGCACTGCTAATTGAAGCTATGACTTATGAATTGTCAGATTCAACCTGAATTCACTACAATCCCAGAGATTGGTCATGAAGTAAACATGCCTGAATCACCATTGCTTCACCCACCACGATAGTTGAAAAGAACAACTTCTCAGAAACAGCTAAAATTTGTGTTTCGTAACTATCTCTAAAAATGACACCAATTCCCCCAACTGAGCCATATCTACTGCTTTGTTTGAACTCTATAGCACGACTAAACAAATTTATCCCTTTTTTTTTTTTTGAAGAATGTTTCTTACCAAGGGCGCAACCCCCCTAGCACCCCCTGCTTACCAAGGGCGCAGCCCCGCTAGCGTTGAGTAGGATC
This sequence comes from Telopea speciosissima, assembly GCF_018873765.1. Taxonomy (NCBI): domain Eukaryota; kingdom Viridiplantae; phylum Streptophyta; class Magnoliopsida; order Proteales; family Proteaceae; genus Telopea; species Telopea speciosissima. Next base: position 14,431,586 of record NC_057925.1, on the reverse strand, counting down.
ACTGCTCGCACTGCTAATTGAAGCTATGGCTTCTGAATTGTTAGATTCAACCTGAATTCACTCCAATCCCAGAGATTGGTCATGAAGTAAACATGCCTGAATCGCCATTGCTTCACCCACCACGATAGTTGAAAAGAACAACTTCTCAGAAACAGCTGAAATTTGTGTTTCGTAACTATCTCTAAAAATGAAGCCAATTCCCCAACTGAGCCATATCTACTGCTTTGTTTGAACTCTATAGCATGGCTAAACAAATTTATCCCTTTTTTTTTGGACGAATGTTTCTTACCAAGGGCACAGCCCCACTAGTGCCCCCTTCTTACCAAGGGTGCAGACCCCGCTAGCGCCCCCTCTCCCTTTCTCTATCCTCCCTCGTGAACCTCTTTGACCCCTATTGATTGAATCAATAAAGGCTCTCATTGGCTCTCACTTGCCTACGTAACCTCTATTACTGGGTTGGAAACACCTTCCCATTCTTTTATTTATAAGAAACATATCGTAACCTCTATTACTGGGTTGGAAACACTTTCCCATTCTTTTATTTATAAGAAGCATATCTATATACTTGATTGTTGTATTTTGCTTTTTATCCAAAAAAAAATAAAAATGATTGTTGTATTTTGCTGCTTTGTTTTGAATTTCATATATATATTTTGGTAGAAGAATTTCATATTTTCTAGTTGTTATGTTTGGATCATGTCTGCATTCATCGATATGTGATTTCTTTATTTTTTTATTATTTATAATTTCTACTAATTTAAAGGGGCTTTGGTACAACGGTAAGGGTGCTACATTGTGATCAAGTGGTCATGGGTTCAAGTTTGGTAACAACTTCTTTGCAAAAAATAGGGGTAAGACTATGTACATTATGATCCTCTCTAGACCTTGCAGCTGTAGGAGCGTGCATTGAATATGCCCCCTATATAGGACCGAGTTTCTCTCCACCCACGGTGAGTATTGACTCACCTGAGTCAAAGCAAACCTGCCGATGATACCGATACCGATACTGATACATCCGTATCGATCTGATATTCGGTCGTATCATCAATCCATTATCGGACAAAATTTGAAAAGAAAAGATCACTTTTTAGCCAACATCCCCGATCCGTATCAATATTGTATTGATATCGATCTCCGGCATTAACGATACGTAACGGCCGGTACCGATACTTCAGTCCATGTCATGATTTCACTTTTGCCGTTTGGCTCATCGTTCTGACCTTCTGAACCGACTCACTAGTGACTCAAGTTACTGCCGTTCTCACAATCTCTGTTTCTCTCTTCGTCAAGAGGCGGCAAAGTACCTTACGAACAGTGGTGGATACCGTTAACCATTCCACCAGTAAAGATAATAGGGTTCTGATTCTGTATTCAGGCACACAAACCCTAGTTAGGGTTTAACAGAGATTTCTGCAGATTCTACCTGAAGCCTCTCTCCTTGAGAAGAAGCACTGAAAACGAAGTTCAAAAATGCCGAAGGTGTACGGAACTGGAGCTTATGATTTCAAGCGGCATCGTGTTGCAGAGTATCCAGTCGAGTTGGCACCTGACATTCCCGAAAGGGCGCCTGAGCAGAAACCCGGAACGAATCTATCAAATTCCGTTACTCTTCTAGAGATCCAACGAGATCGATTGACAAAGATTGCCGCCGAGAATTGGTCTAAAGGCGCCGGCGATCCTTCGAAGCGAGCTCCGTTTAATCCTGAGCTTGTGAAGGAGATTTACGAGACAGAGCTTCTTGTTAAAGGTGGACTTAAGCCTGTTCCTTTGCAGAGGGTTATGATTCTGGAGGTAAGTCAGTATTTGGAGAACTATCTCTGGCCTAATTTCGATCCTGAGACAGCGACTTTCGAGCACGTTATGTCAATGATCCTCATGATCAATGAGAAGGTAGGTTCTATGTGATTCTTTTATTGATTGTTTGCTCTTTATTAGGGATTGCCAGTGAAAGTGGAGGAGAGGTTTGTGAAATGTTTGGTTTTGAATTTTTGTAGTTTCGGGAGAATGTTGCCCCGTGGACGTGTTTTTATGATCGGAGGGATGTGTTCAAAGGATTCTTAGAGAGGGTTCTTCGGCTTAAAGAACAGGTTCCTGTTTTATTTCTGGACAGAATTTCCCCTTTTGCTTCGAATAAGAGCTATTTGTAGTCTCTCTTTTATAGTTACAACTAAATAAGCTTGAAAATTCACATTGTGAACTTACTTGTTTGCTATTATTACCTCAAAGTACTCTCTTTTTATAGTTACAACTAAATAAGCTTGAAAATTCACATTGTGAACTTACTAGTTTTCTATTACCTGAAAGTACCACAGGAGTGTAATCTGACATTGGGATGGATATTACTTTCTTGTATATCTGTCTATTAATTCACGTTAGTAGTGTTATTTGCCAATCATTTATAGACACTGTGGATGTGTATCTAATTCTGAATTAATAAGTCTTTACTTTCTCCCATTTGTATGATCTGCCCTGAGTAACTAAGTACTGAATTTGAATCTCTTATTTGATGACTGATTATTTTATTTATTTTTATTTTTTGGGCTTGTAGGAGAAAGCGTCAAGTATTGCAGAGAAGACCAACTATTTGCTTTTCATGATTAATGCCTTTCAGGTATCTGGTGTCCTATGGTTATTGTAAATAACATATTCGTGGTTGAAGTTGCTGATCTGTATTCTGTAGCATGTCTCAATCTACGATTTAAATTCTTCTAGTTACTGGTAGTATCAAGTATGACATGTCATCTATCTAAATTGTTTGTCTAGATTTTCTAACAAAAGGAGAAACCCTCTTTATAACCAATCCATTTATTTCAATTTTGTGCTGCAATTGTGATTGTGATAATCAACTGAAACTTTTTCGAAACTTGAAAGCATGTGCTTGGGCAGTTCAGAGCCATACATATTCTAATGCATGTAGCTCATAACTGATTCATCTTGCTAGGCCACTGTTTGCAATGTAACAAGCTGCTGAATACGAAGAGTTACTCAAAGATAACATATAGAGATTTTTGGAAAAAACAGAAACCCCTTTGTTTTTATGTACTTTTGATTATGCTGCAAGAGATGAAACTGGGGGAAGTGGAGGGGAAGTGGATTTCAGGGTGGCATTTGAAATAGCAGGTTCTGAATTAGTAACTTTTCCCCCCCATGGGGTGGGTACTGTGAATGAGGTGTTCTTTGGGACACTTTGTCTAGGATTTGGTTGTGTTAAAATCTATTTCTCTCTTTCTGTTGTTTGGATTTACTTTGATTTATTTTTCTGGAAATTTGTTTAATTATCTTTAAGAAATTTGCTTATGTTATGAGGATTAATTGATGTGGTTAAAATAGAGGAACTGAGAAATCCAGCAAAACTAAGGTTGATGGAGGTGCTTATTAAAGCTTAATCTGGTGAGATGGATTTGCAAAATTTGGTTAGAAGGGTGGTAAAAGGGGGGAGGAACCACATGGATTTTTACAAAGTGTTTTAGGTTTCTTTTGAGGTTTGGTTAGGTTTTGGACATAATTTCTGAAGGGATGGAAATTATTTATTAAGCATATACAGATATACTAATTGAAAAGAAAAAATTATCATTTTGTCAAATTAGATGCAACATCACTTCTATTATTATCATCTTCCCCTTTGGTAGGGTTTTCACCTTCTGTTGGATTTGGTTGAGAAAATGATATCTTTCCAGTGGGACATGTAGCAGAAAAGTTTTCTTTTTCCACCACATGTAAAACAAGTGATTTCTGATTTCATCTGCCTCTTTCTTGCTTCTTCTGATCTGTAGATGCTTTTTGCGTCTCAATAGGTTTAGAGCTTTACTCTACTTGTGGATTATTTAATTCGAAGTGCTGAGGTTTTATCTCAAACTGCTCCACACTCTGATTTTTTTTACACCTTTTAGCATGGAACTCTGCTTAATATGCAGTTCTGAGCTCAAGATGGATGAGGTCATTACTAATTTTATCCATTAGCCAAGTAATGAGTAATCAATCGTTCCCCTGATTCTTCAAGCATATAGTTTGAAAGTCGAGGGTGAATTCTTCAAAAGTTCTTTCTCCTTGCGAAAGGTGTCTTTAGCATAGTTGTCAAGATGCCTAGGAATCTCCCTGCTGGACGACCGCCTTGCCTAGGCACCGCCTAGTTGCCTTCTTGGTGTCGCCTTGATGTCCAGGAGCCCTCCAACACCTTGGGTCACCTAGACGCCGTTACAACTTACAACTATGGTCTTTAGTTTGAAGGAACAAAATGAAGCCATTTCTTACACATGATAAGTCCAGTAGATATAAGTTATAATTTCCTTGGATACACTACTATAAATAATCAATCCACCATGAGGATACCGTAAAAGACCTTGTAGAGATCAGCTGGACTTTTTTCTTGTTCTGGCATGGGCTAATGATTAAATGCTCTCAACTTGTAAAACTGAATTGAATAAAGTATCTGGATCGGAACTCGACCAAATTCAGGAAATTCTCACTTGATGTTCTGATTCTGTTCTGTAGAAGGGTTATAGCTCTTAGAAAGTAACCATCAGGCTACCTTTGGTACCTCATGTACTGAAACTTACCATAATGATCAGCAACCAATTAAGATCAACTGTAGTCCACCTGCTATGTGTACAATTTGAGCTAAAACTAGTCATTAAGATCAACCATCACTTAATGATGCTCCACCACCAACTCTCCTCCCCAGTTGCCCAGTTGTTCTAGAGATTTCCTTGTACCTTCAAACCCCTCCGTGAAAGTATTCAATTGAGTTAGCAGCTCACTAAGCTCACCATGGTAACAATGTATTGATTGGATGGGTCAAATATTTCCGCTCAAAACAATGTTTAACCTGATAAATTGGATGCAGAGATGAACGAAAAAGGCTAGAACCATACAATTTGGAGAGATTATAAGTTTATAACTACCTTTTTTGGTTTTTTTGATGGGGGGTTAGTAACTTATATGCTGATAGTTTTTGCTTTTACAGTTCCAGTTGCTATGGTTTTGATTCAACATTTGTAAAGGTAACCGAAGTGGATGCAGGGCTTAATTGGGAGTTGTGATGATGGTGAAAAGATATTGAAGATTAAGGACTAACCGGTTTAGGGATTTAAGGTTTAGTGTAGCAGGATAGCTTGGATTGAGAAACCCTCCAGAACAAAGGTTGGATGAAGGGATTGATTTGGATTTAGTATGAAAGCATTGAAACTTTACAAATTGGGGGGAAAAACGTAGGATGGAACAAATAAGGCTTCCAATTGGGGTGGCTGGGTTGCTTTTTCGGTTTGGATGGGTTCAGAACAAGATCTTCGAAGGGTGGCGCGGTATAGTCTTGGGCTTTCAACTTACCAATTTGAAAGACAAGCCAGCAGCATGTGCGCACCATTAAAGTTGATTTCTATAATAGTAATTAAGTTCAAAAGTGATCACCAACAGAATTTCTATGGCTACAACTGGGAGGCACAGGGAAGAAAGGAATTGCAACTTGCACCTACCAGGAGTGTGCTTAAGCTCCCTTTGCTTCTTGCTGAAATAACGTAAAACAGGAAACCAAAAAAATCCTACTTCAATTCAAGATAACTAACTGTCATAGTGATTCTATGCTTTTAGGCAAACGGAACAAGATGCATTTCGTTTAGTCATTTATTTCTACTTTCAGCTTATTTCCTCGCTCCCCCCCCCCCCCCTCAATTATCTCTTTTTGCTTTTCCAAAGTGTAATGGGAATTGTACCCTGGACTACAATCGATGGACCGCTCACTATATTTTCCCTTTGTAGGAGTGTATTTCTATCTCCATGTGAATTTGATGTAGGGCTTGAATTCTGAAATTTGGATGCTCATGCATGCTCCATGCTTCTGAATTTTTTTTTTTGCTTTTCTTGCACCCCATAGATACCGTGTGAAGTGGAATTAAAGAGGTGCAATCTCTTGTTTTGTCATTTGACATTTTAATTACATATCATGCTTTGTTACAGAGTCTGGAAGATGAAATTGTCAGTGAAACTGTATTGAAGTTAGCAAGTCTGAAGTCGTGGCATAGTCTGTCTTTTGGTCGATTTCAGGTGAGACTGTAATGCTATTTTCTTTCTTTCTTATTCCTTTTTCTTCCCCCTCACCCCTGCTTTTTTCTCTTTAAAATGCTGCTTGCAAGTCTTTCTGCATCTCAAAGCTGGTTCCCCATTTGATTAGCGAAAAATGTATATCTATTAATTAGGCTTCACGGTGGAGCATGTACAAGGTTAAAGCATTCCCCACAAATGTATCAGTTATCAGCATAGTTATCATGGCGACTAGGCAACCCAAGGCATTCTTGAGGGGTTGGGGATGGGGGAGACGCCCTTGGCGTGCAGTATATGACTATATGTAATATAACAATGATAAAAAGGTACCCAGTGCACGAGGCTCCTGCCACTGCGTGGTCTGGGGAGGGTCATGATGATAATTTATAATTATGCTTCTATGTGACATAGAAGCTATATCAATGCAATATGATCTAATTATACTAGTAATGCCATGATATGAGAAAACCAATATATAACAGACAATGCACAGGACATAATAAAAGAGGATGGGCCTAGGTGCAACGATTAGTTTGCTCCATTGCGATCTAGTGGTTGCGGGTTCAAGTTGGGAAACAGCCTCTCCGAGAAGTGGGGGTAAGGCTGTGTACATTATGTCCCTTCCCAGACACTGCAATGACGGCAGCCTCATGGACTTGGAACGCCTTTTTTTTTTTTATAGTATATAATATAAGTATTTTAATAAAAAATAAAACAATAAACATAAATCAACGATTACGTAGATGTCCCTTCCCAGACACTGCAATCCGGTTTTTTTGGTCCAAAGTGTTTGTAGTTGGTTGACATAAGATGTAATCTGTCTTTTATTTTATCTTTATTTGGGTGTGTAGATTACATAGGAACTATTTTGGTAGTTTCTTTATTTGAGATGTTGCCTAGATTGTTTAGTTTCCACTTTAGTTGGGTTTCTATTATTATGTAAGGGAGTTCTCTTTATATTGATGTAATACGATGGAGAGAACATAATTGAATAAAAAAAGTGTGTGGTTATCGTTACCGGTGTTATGTGAGCATTGGCCGAATGGCTTTTCCCTTCTTTCCCTGCAATTCGAAACCCCTTCTCAGGTACTCTCTCTTCATTCTTTCTCATTCCTTATTCCCTTTCCTCCTCTATCTACCTTTCTTTTGTTGTCCCCTGCTCATTAGTTCTTTTAGTTTTTCTCTCTTCCATATTATTATTCTGTTCATGTTTCCTGCTACTTGCTGTAACTCTGAGTTGATTAAAGACCATTAGGTCTGAAATTCTGGACGACAGTATCTAAGGCATAGTTGCAGGTCCTGAAACTTCTACACTCTTGAGCTGTTAGGGTTTGTTGCCATTGGATCTATAGAGGGTCTACTATGGCAACTTCAACTGAAGTTTCAATTCAATCAGAGTACTCTAGGGTGAGTTCTCCAATCGAAAGAGGGGCTGGTTTCCCGCTGGGGAAGGAGTCTTAAGGTTGAAGACAACTCTCCCTCCCCTCCATGATATTATCTTTAATGCTAATTCCCTTTTTTGCCCTATCCTTTATTCAATAGTAACTGTTGTCCTTATTTTGTTTTTAGTTCCAAGATTACCTCTCTTCACTTATGCATTGCCTTTCACTTATTTGTTCCCCTCTTTTGTAGCCTTGAACTTTCACTAAATTACAGCACTGTCACTACTTACATTGTTTGAGTTTTCATTTGTTATTTTACATTTATCAACTGCTGGACAGTGATTAAATTTACAGATTTGCCATTACTCATAATACTTGATTTGTTTAGTGTTTGAGTGGGCCCAAAGCGATTTGAACCGGGTTTTGGAACGTTGGATTGTACCAAGACGATGCTTTGACAACTATGGTTATCAGGCTACTTTTTTTTTTTTATCAATAAAAGTACATTGGCCTTCCTATATTATTCAGACCTGTTACCTATGGTTATCAGGCTACTTTTTTTGAGGAGAGGATAATGGTGATTTCTTTCTCATCTGCAGATGGAGCTATGCCGTCATAATGATTTAGTCAAGAAGTGGAAACGGATGATTAAGAAAGAAGCAAAGCAAGCCAAAGAACAAGGAGAGATATTTGATCCCTCAAATATACTTGAAGTGAAATTTTTGAGGAACTTAATTGAAGAGTTTCTTGAGGTACCATTTTAACTAAGATAAATGTGGCAGTTTGTACCTATAAGTTTCAAAGGATTTGCAGAACTAATGGAGTTTTTTCTCCCCCTTGTATATGTCAGATACTAGATTCCAAGGTTTTCTCTGACAAGCAATGTGGTAATAATGATGACCAAATTGTTGATTCTAATACCTTTGGGCATTTTGATGATGCTTGTCTCCTGTACTGTGAGAGGTTCATGGAATTTCTTATTGATCTTTTAAGCCAGTTGCCAACAAGGAGGTATATTGTTTTTTCTGTCATTTGAATTTGATATTCCATTTGCTGCTTTCCTTCTCTTATGACAACTGTTTTTTAAATTTTCATGGGATGCTAATTTTGTGTCTGAAGAAAGGGTGATAAATTATTGCATGTATATGTGTCATTTTATATCTTTTCATGGGATGAACATTTTTGCCTCAAGAAAGATGGAAGAAAATATTGCATGTTCATAAACCCGAAACTCTCTCTTTAAATCTCGTTCCTAATTTTCTATTTCTTGATGTTCTTTTATTGTACAGATATCTTAGAGCTGTTGTTGCTGATGTTGCTGTTGTTGCCAAATGTCATCTAAGTGCTCTTTATACTCATGAGAAGGGACGGCTTTTTGCACAGCTGGTTGACCTATTGCAGTTTTATGAGGGTTTCGAGATTGATGATCATGTCGGGACACAATTAGATGACGATGAAGTTCTTAGAACTCATTATTCTTGTTTTCAGGCTTTTCAGTTGTTGGCATTTAAAAAAATTCCCAAGGTATGTTTTGTAAGAGGGGGTGGTATACTTGTACATGATGTTATCTGAAAGCAGTTTTTATTCCTTCTTCTTAGATCATATCCTAAATATGATATTCTTTTGGCCATTGTAGCTACGTGATCTTGCATTGGCTAACATTGGTGCAATTAATAAACGTGCTGATCTCTCAAAGAAATTGTCTGTACTTTCCCCAGAAGAGCTAAAGGACTTGCTATGCAATAAGGTATGTAAGACATTCAACTATGTATACTAATTAAGTGCATTTTTCGAGTCTTTGCACTCATCTCAATCTTCGTTATATTTGTAATCTACAGTTGCACTTAGGGCTATATATGCTCAATGAGTTGCCAGGTTCAAAAACTCGTCCCGACTCGGTGTCTCGACCAGGTCGAGACGACCGAGATCTTGAGATCTTGCCGAGATTTCGGCGAGTTATGATATATATATATATATATATATATATATATATATATATATATATATGTTTTAGTATGATGTTTCAGTGGGCAAATGGCCATAGTTGGTGCCGAAACTTTAAGAGAAGCTTGTTTTAGGCGTAATAAACATATTTAAATCTTCAAATTGTAAAAAAAAGCACCCAATTTGGTGTTTTGGATTTGCACCCTTGGTTGGTAGTAAACGTTGAACGCTTAATGTAATATTGCCTATTCTATACATTGTTTGAACGCTATGAGACGTAATTGGCAGTAAATGTCGGACCTTTAATTTTGACACCATGAGGTCGTAGATTAGCCTCCGATGTCTGACATATAAAAAATCTACTCCCATACAACAAGTATGTCATATTTTTTCAAAAATGGTTTTTGGGAATAGTAACTTTACCTAAAATAGTTGAATGTAGCCAAATCTTTCACAATAAGCAGCAATTGATCTCTTCGTAGTGATGTGGCAACCCCCAATAGTATTGACTGATGATGTGGCAAAAAATATCAAGATCAAGCTTTTCTCCCTTCTCTAGGTCCAAAGCTACGAAACTGTCGAGTTTTCTTTGAAATTTCGAAGAATGGGTTGAGTTGCTGTCTATTTATAAGGTGGTTTGTACCATTTCGGCAAGATTTCGGTACTTTACCAAAATCTCGCTGAAATTTCGGGCGAGTTTCTCGAAACAATGTTGATTTGAGATATCGTAAGAGATTTCATCTCAAGCAGCTCGAGATTCTCGAGTTTTCCGAGATCTCGGCGAGTTTTAGAACTATGATCATGGTTTAAAGTATCAACCGATACGATACGGACCGATACGTATCGGTATCGGACGATACCGACACGTCTCCCCTTTTTTTTTTAAAATGAATTGCCTCGAATTGTATCGAAATGTATCAAGCGATACGGGCCGATACGATACGATACAATATGACCGATACGTATCGATACCATCGATACGTCCAGTAAAGGGTTCTGTGGGTGGTTTAATACGTATCGATATGTATCGGTAGATACGGCTCGATACATACCGATACATTATCGATACACACCGATACATACCGATACGCACCGATACATTCCATAAAAAAACCAATTTCACTCACAGACTCGATACAACTCTTAATATAACGAAAAAATGAAGGAAAACTCTAAAGAGTCTAAAATCTTGCATTTAATCTTGTTTTTTCACACTTTTAAACTAAAAAAACGAATCAAAAAGTGCTACAACATCATCCTTTGCATTATCCAATACTCTTCATGGCTATAGACGATTACAACATGTAAGGAACCTCATCTTGTATAACAATTTCAATTTAATGCACTTGTTTGGTTATACATTATTCACCATTTTAGGTTTTATGCATGAAACTTATTATATATTGCTTATTTATATTGTTTTTTGTTCCAAAAGTGTATTTCAATGTGTATTTTGATAATTTTTATGCGTATCTGTATTGTTCGATATGTATCTCCGATATGATACGATACGATACGATATGTCTCTTAAAATCACCCTACCGATACGATACCCGATACCAATACTTTAAACCTTGACTATGATGAGTTGAAGTATTTGCTGGTTGCAACTGTAGTAGCATTTACTCTGAAGTAGATTAACACTCCTTCACCTGAGTTTGTTATTTGCAGTAGAATGAATGTATTTAGCATTTGGGGTTTAGAGAAAATGGCCTATGGGTTTATTTAGAACTGAGTTTTATGGTCCTTGCTTTTTTCTTTTTGGCAAAAAACAGATTTTTGTTTGTTCTCAAATTTTTTGATTTTCTTTTTTCATGAATGTTATCTTGCCCTTTTTTTTATACTGCTACTTGCTGATATGTTTACCTGATAATTTTTCGCTTACAGCTCAAATTGGTATCAAAGGATGACCCCTGGGCAGAAAGGACTGATTTTCTTATTGAAGTTATGGTCTCCTCCTTTGAGAAACGGCAGTCCCAAAAGGAAGCAATAAATGCTCTTCCCCTCTACCCAAATGAACAAATAATGTGGAATGAAAGCCTTGTACCAAGTATCAACTACTCAGGAGAAGGTTGCCTGGCTCTCCCAAAGCTTAATCTTCAATTCCTGACACTTCATGATTATTTGCTGAGAAATTTCAATCTTTTCCGTCTGGAGTCAACGTATGAAATTCGTGAGGATATTCAGGAAGCTGTGCCCCACCTTCTTGCGTACATTAATAATGAAGGAGAATCTTCTTTTCGTGGTTGGTCAAGGATGGCAGTGCCCATCAAGGAATTTAAGATTACTGAGGTAGGTCAGCCAAATATTGGAGAAGTCAAGCCATCATGTGTGACAGCAAAGGTTACATTCAGCATTTCCAGTTATAGAGCACAAATAAGATCTGAATGGAATGCCCTTAAAGAGCATGATGTCTTATTTTTACTTTCTATACGTCCTTCTTTTGAGCCTCTTAGTGCTGGGGAGGCTGCAAAGTCAACAGTCCCTGAAAAGCTTGGACTTCAATATGTACGTGGATGTGAAATTATTGAAATTTGTGATGAGGAGGGAACTCTCATGAATGATTTTACTGGGCGTATTAAAAGAGATGAGTGGAAGCCTCCTAAAGGGGAACTGCGAACTGTAACTATTGCACTTGATACAGCACAGTACCACATGGATGTCAGTGACATTGCAGAGAAAGGTGCAGAGGATGTTTATGGGACATTTAATATACTAATGAGGAGGAAACCCAAGGAAAACAATTTCAAAGCAATTTTGGAGTCCATTAGAGACCTTATGAATGAAACTTGCATTGTTCCTGAATGGTTGCATAACATATTTTTGGGTTATGGAAATCCTTCAGCGGCACAGTGGACAAATATGTCTGATCTTCTAGAGACAGTGGATTTCAAAGATACTTTTCTAGATGCAGACCATTTGAGGGATAGCTTTACAGATTATGAGGTAATTCTATGCTTCCTGATATTGTGAACTAATGGGATTTATGCTAATATTATTCGCTACTTTGCATATATTAAACATTTAATTTAATATGCTTCTTTATTATAGGTCTCCTTTGTAAATCCAGATGGCACTGAGAAGTTGCATCCTGAACCTCCCTTTAGAATTAAACTGCCCAAGGCAATGAAAGGCAGTTCTCATGCTCTACCAGGAAACAAGAAGTCTACTACGTCTACAATGGATGACAGCAATAGGGTGGATGTATCTTTGGAACGAGAACGACTTACTGTTGAGGCATATGTCCCTCCTGACCCAGGTCCTTATCCCCAAGATAAGCCAAAACAGAACTCTGTCAGGTTTACTCCAACACAGGTACTAGATCAATTTTTGTTTTTTGTAATCATTGAAATGCATTGATGTTGATCTTCTAATGGAGGACAACTGTGAGCAAACCTAATTTCTATCAGTCTAATTATCTTTGGCTTTCCAAGATATTGTATGATTGAACAATTTTTTGGAAATTTTCATTTCAATTGAACTGCACAGAACAAGTGCCAATTAAATAGCTCACTACAAGTTGAGTTGATTTTATGGCAGTCATGTTTTCAATTATCAGGCTACTAGTATTGGATCAGGCAGACCTGCCTTTCCATATCAGTATTGACCACCACCAACCAAGACTGATCCAGATTGATATTGATCCTAACCAATCTGATCTTAAATGCCTTATACTTCTGGACTACATTTATCCATTTATTGCCAAATTTAACTCCACAAAATTGGCAACAATATTGTTTTCCCTTGAAATGAAATTTGCTGGCTTATTGGATGATCAGTGTCTCTCAACTTTTAGGTGGACTTATGTAACTGATTTCACTCTGTAAGCGCTTGGTCTGGCATTCTGGCGCTTGCAGTCAGTATTTCAAATCTCTTTTGGTTGTGGTCTGAACTTGCCTTTGTACTGGTTGAGGAAGTGTCAACCATAAATCCTAAAAAAAACCAGGAATAGAAAACGAAGAACTCAACCCATGCAAGTTTTGTCACATGGAGGTAATGCAGCACAGTTTGATATGCTGCAGGTCATGTACTCCACTAGGTTCTGTAGAAGTTGTAAACCAAAATTGCATAAATTGGAAAGGGGAGAGAGAGGGGGGGGGGGGAGAACAAAAATAGATAAAGGACAACTCAGAAGTAGGGTCAGGGATTTAGTAATCGGTATCAGGACTCGTATCGGTCTCAGTCGATACCGATAATAGTTGGCCATATCGAGCCGATTCCAGATCAAAAAACACTTTTTTTTTAAACCTAAAATCTTTGCTTTTTATCCGATTCACTGATACAGTATCTGATTCAGATTTATCACCAAACTAGGCTTCTTTTATTAGGAATAAATCTAGGGTTGGGTTGTGTACATGTTGGGCCTTTGATCCCCATGGGTTTTCAATGTAATAGGCCACTTTTATGGGCTTAAACTATGGGTAGTTAGGTTGCATATGGGATTAGTTGTTTTAGTTCCATACTTAGTTTTATTTTGGTGTTTTTGTTCATAAATTGAACCGGTTCAACCAATGGTTCAATTTAAGTGATTTTGGTAGTTTTCTTTTAAGTATTTAAGTTGGGTTGGATTAGGACTCTGTTTTGAATCTATTTCAGTTTCCTAGTCAATCTAAGTTACCTAATAGGTTAAGGATTGGGTTACGCCTAATAGTGTAGGAGTCTATTTTTGAGTCTTTTATATAAGGTTGTAAGGGGGGCAAACATCGAACACGAATTTTGATATTAATGAAAGCTTTTGTTGCTCTTCTTCTTTATTGAAGATTTTTGTCTTGTGTTTGATCAAGGCTGGTGGGATCGGTGTTTGATCCGATTGACACCTTGCATTGGGAAGGCCGGGTGATTCATTGGTGGGATTGGTGTTTGATCTAATCGACACCTTGTGGTGTGAAGTCTGAGTGGTTCTTTTGAAGCTCTCCTTCCAGTTCTTTAAAGATCTCCTTCAATTTCAAAATCAAAACTCAAGAATTATTCAAGATCCTCTAACCAACTGAGCTGCCCTTGCAACAACAGTAAGTTTGAATCATCCCATCAATACCCATTCTTCTCCTAATCCTCCAAACCTCCCCAAAACCCTAATTTTCCCACCCATCTCTTGAAACCATCCCATCCCCCAAAATTCTTAACAAACCATTCAGCTAATTACACTTTATATAATTGGATCGAGTATTCTCCTACCCAATTGGAATACTCGAACCAAGCTGTTTTCCCATTACCCCATTCAAACCACAACATCCCTCCATCACTAAACAATTCCCATAACCTAAATTCTGCCCAGACCAAACCAGCCAGCAAATCCCTCCTTTTTTAGTTCAAACTCTCCACACCAGCCCCTATAGTATTCGATCCAAACCCTAACCCTAATTTTTCACCAAAAACCCTATTTTGACCTAGCCAATTCACCTGTTCATAACAGATCCTGGTTGACTGGCTCCTAGTTGGTCTCCTACCAATCTAGGACTACATCAGTATCGGTCTGGTATCAGCCAATATGATGCCGATGCCTAAATCCCTGAATAGGGTTGATCATTAATCTATCGGTAGAGAACCATGCTATTAACTATATTAAAAAGTTTTGAGTGACATGGCTGTATAGGAACCATAACTATGCTGCCTTGTTCCAAATCCTAGCCAAACTTAAAAAAGTTCCTGGAAGACTTCTACTTGGAATTTCACTTTCAGATAATAGAGAGCCTAATAACAAATCCTAATCCTGCTTGGAAAAGGAAAAGAAACCAAATAAACTTGAACCCCTCTATTATTCAAATGAGAACCCACAAAAAATTGTAGTAGTACAGATTTGCTATATCTAGACCATACTAAGCTGCCTTTCAATTTCTTTCTCAAACTCATGTATTTGGACTTTGACTTTCTAATAGAAGTGCTCCAAATAACCAATCCTAATCAAATGGGAAAGGAAAAGAAATGGACTACTAGGACTTTTGACTTATATTTCCAATATGACTCAAACAGAAGCTTTGTAGAGATAGTAAACATTGTACTTACTATAAATAGTAAAACCTGCATTACTAAAAGTGGTTAAAAACAAGTTAATTGAAAACGAAAAAGTAACAGTATCACAATAAAGATGCTCCTGCATCAAGAGGTTTGCTATCTGATTATAGTCATTGTGTTTGTGGTGCTATACTGCTATTTTTTCCTGAGTATACTAGTACACCATTGAGCAAGCTCCTCCATGTAAGAACTGTCAACAGATAATTCTTGCACACTTAGTTCCCTACTTCGAGGAAAGTCTATTTCTGCTTAGGGTTTGTTATACAGAATAATACAGGAACTTGAGAAGTCTGGTCACTAATTGGTAAGCTTACCAACAAAAGGAAGAATGTTGTTTCTAATTTAGTAAAATTGCTCATTTTCTGCATCTTGATTAAATAAATATTAATAAAGAAAGAAGAAAATGATTTTCATCTTATGTGAAGAGTTAAGACACGTTTCTTCTCCTATTCTCGTAAGCTTTATCTTCAACTTTCGTGGGTGTTGTAGTCTAGCAAAAATGCTTATAGAATGGAAGGCGGATGCAACACATTGTCCATGATATTTGAATCATATCTACTTGAATTTCAAAATCTTTCTGGATCTGATTTCTGGTCTTGATGTCTCTATCTTACAGACTGGAGCTATCATCTCCGGTGTTCAACCAGGGCTTACAATGGTTGTGGGTCCACCTGGTACGGGAAAGACTGATACAGCTGTCCAGATCTTGAATGTTCTGTATCATAATTGTCCTTCTCAGAGGACGTTGATAATTACTCATTCAAACCAGGCTTTGAATGACCTGTTTGAGAAGATAATGCAGGTATGAACTTCATTGGTGATCATTTTCTTTACGATTCATAAAAGAAATTGTTGGTTGAAGTTTGGTTTTTCTGATTGCCACCAGTATGGTCTTGTTAGAAATTTGCTAGAGTCAACGTGTCTAATCAATTACTTGCTAACCAATGGGCTATCTCTTCTGCCTGCTGAACAGAGAAACTGAAGGAAATATAATATAGTTGTTTATTTTACATACACACTGTCGGCTGTTTCCTCTCCTGTCCTTTCTCCTTTCAACTGTTGATTATATAAGCCAACAGCATTCTAGAAGGAATACTAGGCCATTCAGAATCAATCTACTTTTATTAGATTGAGGGATTTCAAAATCACCTAGATTCCTCCTTTTCTTCTGTTCCCAAATATACAGAGACTCACAGATTGACTAAGTACCTCCTGCATGCATGCGAAGTATGAAACAAGCTCAGGTAGCTGCTTTATTGACTAATCAGTAGTCTGCGGCTTAGTATATGTAGGCCATAGTTGTCAAGACGTCGCCTAGGCATCCAGGCTCTTTACTGATTCCAAGGTGACAATACTCTTTGGTGACACTTCGAGGGTTTAGGTTGATTTATATTTATTGCTTTGTGTTTTTGATGAATATGCTTATATTAGATAACTATGCTTTGTTTATTATAAGTTGGTTTTCTCATATTAGGCCATTACTAGCATAATTATATTATATTGCATTGATATGGCTTCTATGTTACATATAAACATAATTGCATAAAATCATCATTTTAATATTACATATAGTCATTAATGCACGCCTAGGGTGCCTAGCTGATGCCTAGGCAGACCCCTTGTCACCTAAGCACCCCCTCCAACACCTTAGGTCTCCTAGTCGTCTTGACAACTATAATGTAGGCTTGCTATACCTTCTATGCCAGTAAGCCCTCGACCAACCAACTTGATCAAGTAGTTTGTTCCTAGGGGGATGATTTAACCCGACACTCCAACGGTGATATTTAACAAATTACAATGGCTGGGACATTTGATGTGAGGAATCCAGTTAAAATTTGCACATTCACTGTATTTTTTGCTTCTTGTCATTGGTTTGCGGCTTTTTTTATTTTAGGTTAGCCCTGTATTGGGACTGCTAGAGCTTTTTTATTCTGTTGCTGGCTGGGTTGATACATTTTTGTTTCTTGTTGAAGCTTCGGAAATGATTCTCTAGACAATTGGTTCATTATGTAGAGACTTTTTCTTCCTCTTAACCTTTTGGTGAATGCCTCTTGTTCGTGCCAGAGAGATGTGCCTGCTCGATACCTTCTCCGCCTGGGTCAAGGTGAACAGGAACTAGCAACTGATCTTGACTTCAGCCGTCAGGGTCGTGTAAATGCAATGCTTGTGCGACGCTTAGAATTGCTTGATGAAGTAGAGAGGCTTGCTAGAACTCTTCAACTGCCAGAGGATGTAGGCTACACTTGTGAAACTGCTGGATACTTCTGGTTGATGCAGGTCTACTCACGCTGGGAGCAATTTCTTGCTGCTTGTGAGAAGAATCAAGATAATCCGGCATTTGTTAAAGGCTGCTTTCCCTTTAAGGAGTTCTTCTCCAACACACCAGAGCCTGTTTTTACAGGTCAGTCCTTTGAGAAAGACATGCGTGCGGCCAAAGGATGCTTTCGTCATCTTAAAACCATGTTCCAGGAATTGGAAGAATGTAGGGCATTTGAATTGTTGAAGTCAACAGCTGATCGGGCAAATTACTTGATGACTAAGCAGGCAAAGATTGTTGCCATGACTTGTACTCATGCAGCTCTTAAGAGGAAGGACTTCCTTCAGTTGGGGTTTAAATATGACAACTTGCTTATGGAAGAAAGTGCGCAGATCTTGGAAATAGAGACCTTCATCCCTATGTTGCTCCAAAGGCAGGAAGATGGCTATGCACGACTAAAACGCTGCATACTGATTGGTGATCATCACCAGTTGCCCCCTGTTGTGAAGAACATGGCTTTTCAGAAATACAGCCACATGGATCAAAGCCTGTTTACAAGATTTGTTCGTCTTGGAATTCCTTACATTGAGCTCAATGCCCAGGGAAGAGCCAGGCCAAGTATAGCCAAGCTTTACAATTGGAGGTACCGAGATCTGGGGGATCTTCCATATGTTCGGGAGCATGCTATCTTCCATAAAGCTAATGTTGGATTCTGCTATGATTATCAGCTAGTAGATGTTCCAGATTATCATGGGAAAGGTGAGAGTGCCCCGTCGCCTTGGTTTTATCAAAATGAAGGGGAGGCAGAATATATTGTCAGTGTATATATGTACATGCGTCTACTTGGGTACCCTGCCAATAAGATTTCCATCTTGACCACTTATAATGGCCAGAAACTTCTGATTCGTGATGTCATCAATAGACGGTGTGTTCCGTATGACTTTATTGGTCCACCTAGTAAGGTAAGTTACCATGTAAATCTTAATTCTACTTCACATGGTTAATTTGAAAAGGATTGCTTATGTTAGGAGGTTGTGGTTCAAATTTCCTCCA
Source organism: Telopea speciosissima (assembly GCF_018873765.1). Lineage (NCBI taxonomy): Eukaryota > Viridiplantae > Streptophyta > Magnoliopsida > Proteales > Proteaceae > Telopea > Telopea speciosissima. Next base: position 14,412,902 of record NC_057925.1, on the reverse strand, counting down.
AATTGAACTTTCTGTGGGCGTTAAGCGTATATTTGTAGTTGGGAGTGACCATTCAATGTCTGACTAAGAATTCTTCTGGCCAAAATGTAGTCCTGATTGAATGGTCCTCAACTCCTAACCGTCTGGGTTATGGTAGTCATAGTCTTCTATGCAGTGGGCGAGGAACGTCCTATGGATTAGAGGGTTGGATCCATATAAGGAAGGTCTGAGGAGGGTCATAATGTATGCAGCCTTACCCCTGTTTTCGCAGAGAGGCTGTTTCCAGACTCGAACCCATGATCACTTGGTCACAATGGAGCAACCTTTACCGTTGCACCAAGGCCCGCCCTCTAGGGTTAGATCCATATGATCAGGTCAAATGTAGACAAGGCTTATGTGGGACCCGTCGAATGGCATGACCTCCTATTCAGGTGCAGTTTGTGTCAGGACTTGGGACAAGTGAATGTGCAAACTTCTTACTCCCACATTCCTCGTATTCTTTTGGAACCTTACATTCTGATCCATTTGCTGCTTTGTTCCCCTCGTTATACCCTGCCTTACTTTCATGTTACCATTATTGACTCTTTCATTCTTTTCTACCATGACAGGTTACCACTGTTGATAAGTTCCAAGGTCAGCAAAATGACTTTATTTTATTGTCCCTTGTTCGTACACGCTTTGTGGGCCACCTTCGCGATGTTAGAAGATTGGTTGTTGCTATGTCTCGAGCACGACTAGGGGTGTACGTGTTTTGCCGTCGTTCTCTATTTGAACAGTGTTATGAACTACAACCTACATTTCAGCTTCTGTTGAAGAGACCTGATCGCCTTACCCTAAATTTGGATGAGGTTACTCCTTATACGGAACGTCTTGTGGGAGATACTGGTAGGATCCATTTCATTGGAGGCATTGAGGAGATGGCTAATCTTGTTAATTTTCAAATGCATCAGTTCCATCAGGTAAGCAACCTCTTTTACTAGGTACATTTATCTTTCTCTGAATACCTGAGGGGTTAATTGTGACTAGATTTGGTTGAATCATTTGATCTTTAAGAGGTAGGTCTTGACTGTTATGACTTGTATGCTTATTGATGCCAGGCACGAATCATGAGCTACAACTATAACCAATACTATTCAGGACACGAATCTACAGCCTTTGGTGAACACAATGGACATGATACTAATCAGAACATTACAGTGGACAATGACGGGCCTATTGGTGCAAATGAAGATGGCGAAGATCAGGATTATGGATCTGTGAATCATCAAAATGGGAAATTTCCACACAACAGTATTTCAGAGGGGGAAAGTCAGATTGCCTCTGAAAATGATGGGGAAGGAACGAGGATGGAAGAAGGTGGAAGTCAGATGGCCTCTGAAACTGATGGGAAAGTAACCAGGATGGAAGAGGGGGGAAGTCAGAAGGCCTCTGAAACTGATGGGGAAGTAACGAGGATGGAAGAGGGGGAAAGTCAGAAGGCCAGTGAAACTGATGGGGAATTAACGAGGATGGAAGAGGGGGAAACTCAGAAGGCCTCTGAAACTGATGGGGAATTAACGAGGATGGAAGAGTGAAGGACTAGAAATCAATTGAATGTCCTCTGGGGTCTGAAGCTTGTTGATAAAGATCTGTTCATCCGAATGCAGATCTGTATATAATTGTAAGAGAACAGATTTCAGCCTTGGTTTCTTATCGATTCTATCTACTCTCTTGAGTATGGTCATTGAGCCAACTGTACAGCACTGGACCACTTGGGCTAGCTTTGTCATGTTCAGTTAATGGTGACATGAGGCTGCTGGTCACAATGATTCTGCTATTTTTGAGGAGACAAGCTCAGCCTTGTGATGTTCGGATCATATTTTAAGGTGCGTATGAAGAAAAGTCTAAGGGAAGATTAAATTTTGCTGATTTGGCTGCTGTAATGGTGCTGATTGAGATATGTTTAAGTGTACCAAGTAAAAGAATTTATGTTGTGTGTAAACTGACAAATTGCAGCTTGAAGGGAACATCATTTAGGGCTTAACATATGGAACTAACACACGATATATTATTAAACAGTCTTAGTTATTTGCATTTCTTTTCTGACATTACTGAGTTTGCCAAATGACAGATGAAGCATTGAAATTGGAGATACTTATAATGGTTGGAGTAGTGCATGGGCATACATGGGATGCATGCTAAATTGCTAATATTATTTCAGGTCAATTTGGTTGATACTTCTGATTCAATTTCGAACCCTAAATTTATGAGCAGAGTAATGAAGTGAAAATATGTAAAAGTTCACTAGAAAATGGGTCATATGGTTGAGTTTGAATGTCAAATTTGGAATGTGGCTAATCGAGGCTGATCTCGATCTAACCAACAATTCAAATTTAACGAGGAATGTTTCTAAATGACATCTGTTGTTTTAATGTGAATGTAAAAAAGCAGACGAAAGTTTTCCTTCACCTGTGGAAAAGGAAGAATCACTTCTCCACTCCCTATTTTATATGGTAGATAATACCCTTCCTTCTTGCTAATAAGGTTATCACAATGGTGAAGAGAAACTGGGTCCAAAAGATAAAGATTCACATACAAACCTTGGTTATCTTGGTTTATTCCATTTTTTGTACCCCATAAGAGTTGAATCTAGAACCCTTTGTTTCAAGGCGACCCATAGGAGGAAATTTTTTTTAAGGGAAATTTATGTTTATCACCCCTGTAGTTTCAAACTATTACGTCTATCATCCTTAAAATTTCATCTATTTCAAAAACTTTCTCTGTATTGTAAAATATTCTTACAACCGTACCCCTATCGTCAGATTAGCATAGTTAAGTGATGATGTCATCGCCCAATTTTATCTAAATGCCCATAATATCCTTAATAGCACCTCATTCCATATTTGCCCATAATACCCTTAATGGTGAGTTTAACAAATATAAAGGGTAAAATTGTCTTTTTAAATTAAAACTGACAAAGTTAGCACTTAGAGGTATGGATGTAATTTTGAAAATTTCAAGGGTGATAGACGTAAAAGTTTAAAACTATAGGGGTGAGAGAATATGAGTGGAGCTCCAAGGCAAAGGATGAGTAGAAGCATTTCAAATATTAATATTAGTCCATCCTAAGTTAAAAGCCACTTTTAAACCCTTAAGAAAGGCCTCTAGCTTCAGCCTCAATAGAATTGTTTGTTAAAATATTATCTGACTCTATCAAAACAAAAAACATTGAAACAAAAAGTCAAAAGCCCATTCAGAGTTGTTTAAGGAGCTGTTAGATTGTCCTGCACAAATGAAAATAGGTTGTGCTAATGAAAGAACCTCAAGATTTGAATAAGAGAGATTAGATATACCACTATGAGTGAGTAAAGAGGAGCAATCCTCATTATTGAAAGGGGATAGTCTCAAGTCAACAATCCATCGGTTGATATTGTCAAAGATTTGCTTTGGATTAGGAAAAAATATTCAAAATAACAACTTGATTCTTGTAGTTCCATATCAAATAGAAAGTGATGGAGATCACGTTGTAAATCCAGGATTTTCAAGTTAGATTAGAGGGGATAAGGAAATAAAAAGATTAGTAAGAAAATATTCTAACTGAAAGAAAAAATAAAGGGTCTATTCTCAACCCCAAAGGACTAGCAGCCCAGATTCTTTTAGAGAAGTTACAAGTAAAAATAATATGCCAAATTATTTCTTGATTGGATTTATAGAAAGGACAGAATGTATGCAAGTTGATCCATTAGTCCAGAATGGCCCAAACAGGGAGTCCTTTGTGAGTCTAATTGTCCAGGCATTAGTGATAGTATCTTGTACCTGAATCGGTGGCTCACTTTTTCTAAGTAATGGGGAAGAGGACTGAAACATGCCACTCAAAGACTCCACTGAGACAAAGATGGGTTGTCAAGAATGTAGAGGAGGTAGGTTGGCAGTTGGTCAAATCTAGTATGGATCGTACATGGACGGTAGGTGGAATAGGCGGCTCTCCTAGGGTTCCCTCATCTGGGATCCCTGGGGAAGAGAATCAAGTTGGCCCTTGCGAACAGCTTGATGCACTATCTCCCTTCAACCCTTTGAGAGAAATGCGGCAAAAGGAAGGAGAATCCATGGACCGACCCCATCGTCACCACCCCGTAGGAACTATGAGATCATCCCAAGGATGCCTTCGGCATTTAGGGGTCATAGACTGACCATAGAACTCTGTTCAATAAGTGGAACACATTAGTTGTCTGCTCTCAAGTTGGGCAGTAAGGGTCGGAGAGGGGCAATCACTCATTCTTAAAACCAACATTCTTAAGACCAAAGAGTCGGGCGAAAAAAGGGGGGAAGCTCTCCGTTCCTGGTTCTCCTGTAGTTGGATTCCCCGGAACCACAAGAATCCTTAGAATGGGATTACAACTCAACACCTTTTGAGATTTTGAGAAGAGTTGCTCTTTGAAGAGCATAGTATGATGAAAATTGTAAGCAGTGTTCGGAGGGAGGGGGGAGTTATTGTCTATCATTGGCCTCTATGGTAGAATTAGTCGGGGAGGAATGAGAAGCAGTGGTTTACCCTGTGGCGGATGTCAGCGGCTCGAGTCCGCTTATCTCCAGCTTGTGAACTTTGCCGATACAAAGGAATATGATAGCACCCAATTTTTTCGATTCGACAGTTCGATCTATGATTTATCATTCATGGACGTTGATAAGAACCTTCCATTTAGCAACACCTTAGGATGACATAACCTTAAAGTTAACGACGAAGTTCAAACGAGGAAAGGCTTACGGTGGATACCTAGGCACCCAGAGACGAGGAAGGGCGTAGTAAGCGACGAAATGCTTCGGGGAGTTGAAAATAAGCATAGATCCAGAGATTCTCGAATAGGACAACCTTTTGAACTACTGCTGAATCCATGGGCATGCAAGAGACAACCTGGCGAATCATTGGCCATAGATGTAATTGGAATTTGGGGTGAATACCAAGCTTCCAAAATAAACACCACCATTTGGAGGATGAGTTGAAAAAAAATCAATCTGTTATAGTGAGGTGGTGGAGGGTATGTTTCTTTCAAAATGAATTTAGCTGCCAATTTGGTAGTGAATTGTCCAGAGTTGGAAAGAGTACACCACCATCAATCCAAGGATTGGAATGGCAGGGAAGTCTTTATTATTTCATAACAAGAGGACGGAGGTAGGAGCTGAGATAAGGTAGTAATGTTCCAAGAAGTGGAGAAGCAAGGTCGCTAACCTTGGCCCGAGGGTCATGGTTGAGTTGAACATGGGGAAAATCATTCATAATGAGAGGAGGGAGCCAGAGATTATTTTCAAAAAAAGGTGTTTAGACCATTCTTAATTTTTTTTAGGAAACCATGCGTTTGAGAAGAGTGATAATGTTTGCAACACTATTCCAAGTACAAGAGCCCCTTTTAGCAATGATTTTTTGATAAAAAAAATGGTTCTGTTGTAAAAATATTTAGATCGCAAGGTCTTGGCTCAGAGTGACGATTCATCATTTAACAATCTCCATCCTAGTTTTAATAAGAGGACTATATTTTTGTGTAGGATCATCTCTCAACCTCAGGTTACTCATATTTTTAGGAGAACAGACTATGTTCAAGGAGATTAAATAGAGTTTCTACCTCCCTCTTTGTTTCCATTTCAGAACCCTAGGCAAATAGAATCAAAATTTCGACAAATTTTAACAAGGAAAGCAAAATAGGTCATACGATAAGCAGGAATAGCAATTAGAACAGATTGAGTTAAAATCTACGTCCATCATAAGGCAACATATTTGCTTTCCAAACAGATAGACGCTTCTGAATACGGTGAACGATGCATTACAATCCTGCAGATTTAGATCTTGGATAGAAGAAGTTAGTACCTTGGTAAATTGCAGCTTGAACAAATTTGGAGGAGTGGTAATTACATAGGTATGTAGTGACCATGTGAGGAGTACCACTATCTCTTCTTATGCTTATGGGGTTCTAGGTGATCTTTCACATGCTTGCTCAGGCCAAGGTTGTAGGCCTTGGCAAGGTGAAGTGTGGCAAGACAAGGCCAGGCTAGGTGGGCAGATGCACATGTGGTCTTCTATCCTCTTATCCATCATTTTAAAATTTTTTTTGTTTTCCTAGAGTCTCTCTTTGGATAGGGGTGTCTCTTTGAGAGCACATATCTGTTCTAATGACAATGACATGAGTTTTCTTTGTTGGACAATTGTATCTCTTAAAATATAATTTGATCCATCCGATCTCTCTTATTCTCTCTATTTTCAACAAAAAGAACATAAATATATGTGTCAAATGATTTATAATATTACTGTTTTACACTTTTAATATAACACTTTTTTTCAATAAAGATAATATTTATCATTTTCAGCTTATTTTTGAATCCTTTTATATTCCTTTCTTAAAAAACTTTTAAGAATAAAATAAAGGGTATTTGAAAGGTGTCAAGTTCTAAATACATTTATAGAGGTGTCATTGAGACACTTTTTTTTGGGTATGAAAATGCTTAATTATTCATTCAAGAAAAGCTCGTAAATTCAGAGATACAAGAATCCTGAATCCATAGAGTGGATAAAGGCTAGACTAATCGACTCGAAACAGAAATGACCCTCCTAGCCAGATGTTACGATTGGAAGAACTCACCCTCATAAACCGGCCTATAAGGGGAGGGAACCCAATATCATATATGCCCACATCCAAGCCCTTATGGGACCGATGTGGGACTATTGTACATAACACTACCCCATCCTTTAACGGCCGACGTCTTGGTTGGCCCACTCCGGATCAGGTAGCCCTTTCTAGACAGCTCCACCCTGTTCTAGGATTCTGCCCAGCGACAGATAACCCTTTCCTAGCGGCTCTCACTCTGGCACCAAGTCGCCTCTCCCAAGTAATCAACCGCAAAAGAACGGATCAATGAAAGCACCAATGTTACGATTGGAAGAACTCAGCCTCATTAAACCAGCTTACAAGAGGAGGGAATTCAATATCATATATGCTCATGTCCAAACCCTTATGGGACCGATGTGGGACTATTGTACATAACACCAGAGTGTCAGCCAAACTGTTACAAGCTCTGGGAATATACGAGAAGCTACAAGATGTGAAGAGTAGACACATGCTTGTCTACATCTAACCAATTGGGATACAAATACCTTGTAACCGAATTTACCATGCCCTCAGTATTTTGTTTTCTTGTCGTTGCGTTTGAGGTTAAAATAGTAAATTCAATTTTAGGTTTTTGAATCCTTTCACCAATTCTTCAAACCATGGTTGGAGTAGGAAATGAGGGAATGACGGATAAGAAATTAATTAAAAAAAATCCCATGGTCGATTCTAGCCGATTCAAGTCAATTCTGATTGGAACAGAAATGTGTGGCGGGTCCCTCAATGTTTCTTTTGCAAATAAGCGCAACGTAAAAGTAAGACGATTTGAATGACACTGAATGAGCGGATGTTGGAGGGTGTAATTCCATTTACACCCTCGATAAAAAGACTTGCTAGTTGCTACACAATTAATGTTGGCCCCACCTGACACCAGCTTATTGGATTGATAGGTACAAACTATGAAATTACTTTTTAACCTCTAGCTGGCCCCCCTCTACCAAATTATTTCTAACCTTTTTAACTCATTTTTTCTGATCTCTTTCTCTTATGTTGATCGTTTGGCAAACTTAAGGACCTTTATCCCCTGAGGTTCGCTGATCGGTACGGTTGTGCGATTTCTCTCATAGGGGGGGCTAAAATGACCATTCCACCCCCTGACGGAATACATTGCCCGGGTGGGATCCACCCCCCTTTTATTAGAGGCACTAGGGAACCGTACCAGGTAGGGGAACCGCAGGTGATAAAAATTCCAAACTTTACTACCCACACAACATCTAAGTTTGGTCTATCCTGTATTGCTGGTAAATGTTGGTTTTCTTCTCCTTCTTGGTTGCTAGATTCCTTGAATCTGACCCCTTCTTGAATCAATTCATTCTAAAGTGTCCCAAAAAAAAAAAAAAAAAAAAAAAAAAAAAAAAGAAGAAAAGAAAAGAAAAAAAGAAGAGAAAGAAAAAGAAAAAGAGAGAAAGGGGTATTGTAAAATACGTTACAAACCCTTGAGACACTCCCTTTATATAATTTTAAAAAGATTCTATCAGGATGCGTGTAACCTATGCATAGACACAAGACCATGTGAAATGACCACGCTGCTCTCCTAAAAATATCCCACCCTTGTTGATGTCCTTGAATTCTCTAATTGGCCCCCATGCTTGTTTAGGGGCCAAGCAACCTGACATCAATCTTCATCGTTTTCTATTATAATGGGAGCAAAGTGTCATTTTATTTGAAATGTATGGTCATCAGGAAAGCCAATCTCGAAGATGACTCGAAAATGCCAAACCAAAACTAAACCCTTCGAGGAGGATTCACCACCTTTCCCATCTGCTGATTTCTCGTTCATTCCTTATTGATCTAATAAAATCCGTAATCGAAGTCATGTTATCTTAGTACATACTTTTGTAGGAGGTATTAAAGAGAAGGATCTGTTGGGTAATTGTATTATAATTCCTTACAAATAATTGAAACAACACGAATTGCAATATAATAGATTAAGCAGTAGAAACTAGGCTTGACCTTTGACTGAAATGAGAAGACCAAAGCTTGGATTTGATGTAGAACCACACCCGCAACAACTTGAACAAGCTTGAGGTTGAGTCATACTTGTGGTGCTGCCTTTAAGGTAATTGATGCCTCCTACTGCCAAGGAGTATTTTGCACCACTATCCCAAGATAAAACAACCTCCAACTAGAAGATGTTGCAGTCCTTCTAGTCCCTTGAAGGAGCCAAGAGCTTCAACACAGCAACCCTCTAACACACTTAGAAGAAAAGAGAGAGAGAGAGAGAGAATAATACTCTTAATGATTACTAAGTATGGACATGAACATGTATCCAAAGATGTCTCTTACAAAGCAATTGGTTGGGTTTATATAGGCCCAAGACCAATCCTTGCACTTCCTTGTAATTCCCAAGAATAACCATCTACTTATGACCAAATTGAAGAATAAGATTTATGGACATGCAAATGGACATGAATTGGAGGTTAATTCCAAATTCATGGTCATTCCCCACTAAGGGTCATGAATGACCTTAAAATTCATTCATTCTCCACTAAGACCATAAATGCCTTAAAACCCCGTAAATGGTCATTCTCCACTAAGGACCATAAAGGCCTTAATACCCCATAAAGGGAGAGACACCACCTATGACCATGAATTGAGAAATTAATCTCATTCAATATCCTTGACCCACCTTCCCACTCATGATAGTGACCATGAATAGACTTTAGGGTACCCATAGAATGTTACAACCTTTAGAATTACTTCTTTGATCACATAGGTCCCACACCATAACAAAACAGTCAAAACATTTTGAAACTTAAAATAAAATAAAATATATATTAAATATATTTTAAATCTAACATGATCATTTCTATCTCTAGATTGTCAACTAGTTCGGCAAAATTCAAGTTCTTTGAAAATTTTGTAGGAAAATCCTTGGTAGGGATTGTCCTTCCTGATGTGAGGTATATCCAGGGAAGACTGGTTACCTTGAAGTTCACAAGTGAAAACTCTCCTTAGACTCTTAGCTCTTCCTCACGTTTTTGTGCATCACGAAATCGTCTCACATTCATTGTCACCAATTGAGTACTCAAAAAATACTCTCAAGGATGGGTTTTTACAAAACACACATGGAGAGAGAGAGAGAGAGAGAGAGAGAGAGAGAGAGAGAGAGAGGGTTGTGTAGTTAGTACTTAGTACCAACTCTACCTCTTATTCCAAATTCCTCTAGTGAGTTCTCTTATCTCATTAGATGTTATTTTCAATCACATTGAAACCGTATGCCATTTAGGTTTAAGAACTTATCTCAGCTGATAAGGTGTGATTTCAATCATATTGAAATCATGCCAATTAGGTTGTCAATCAAACACTAATATTTTTTTGGAGAGAAATTTTCATGGGAAGAAGAAGGATCCCAATGGGATTCTACTTTATTGGGATCCTACTTAGAATAAAATGTTTTGAAAAATATTTCATTCTCAATGAAATAATTACCGAAGCATACACATCTACATAATTGTAACAAATACCTCCAAAAGAAGCAGTGATTCACGAATTAATCATCCACTTGGTAATATCACGTAATAGACTACATGACATGTATTTAATTAGTGTTAGACTCCAATCTATTGAGTTACTTGTCAAGAGATTTTGTAATTATGGTTGGATCAATACAATATTTTAAAAAATATTTGTTCAAATAAATATTAATGTTCAATATTAATTTTAAGATGTTTTACAAACAATTAACAAAATCACACTAGATCTTGATTTGTGTTTAATAACCTATAAACATTCTCTCTTTTCGATATTATCCTATAGGGCAATGGATTCCATTTTGGACATCTCCCTCGGTTGTGGTCAAATACTACCATTGGATATAGAAAGTTCTATTTATATGAAGACGTGTTTTGGATATGAAAACCATTGTGTGATGTGTATTAGGGTGTATTAACATTTGGTGTAAGGACAGACAAGTTTTGGGGGAACCAGACCTCAAAGTCTCATTAACAAGGAGTCGTTACCTAGATTAGGGTCTAGGACCCTTATTAAAAATAAAACAAAATGACTCTATCCGAACTAATCCAATTCAAAGGTTGGGGTCCGTGTTATGTATTAGGCACCCCGATTCACCCGGTAAAAACCGGACTTCTACCCTAGGTTGTATGTTTTTGGTTGAGGCTAAATAGAGGTAAACAATATGCTAGGGAATCGCACACAACATTTGCAAAAGGGGGATGGATGACATACTTGAATCCAGCTTTAGCTTGCAAGGTTGGTATGTTAGAATTTAAAGCACACATGATATAATGTAGAGGGATACATCCTATGCTAAGATGCTGGAGATCATTATACACATGCTGGAAATTACATATTTTTCATTCATAACACCATGACATGAAAAATTAGCAACATACGGCATAAAGATGTGAAAATCATGGCAAACATGGTGAACATGGAGTTGGGCATTCTAATAATGTTAAACAACGTATATAACATAAAAATTAATAGGGAAAAAGATCTTTGTCCGGGAGTGTGGCCTACACCAGCACTCCCATGAGTCTATCTCTCGCTTCCCCATGTGAAAAGACACCCCTACCCCCTTATTTTAAGGAGGAGAGAGATAGACACATGGGAGTGCTGACGTAGGCCACACTCCCGTACAGAAAACTACTTCCCAAATTAATAAAAATAAATAAAATAAAATTCGTGCATAAAAAATTATGAAAATACCCTTGGTGCTAATCTAGCCTAGAAACAGTGAAAATTATGAAAATCAAGGAAGATAGTAAACTAATCCTAAAGAACCAAAAAAAGGGTTGGGGATACCTCTGATATAGGTCTTGCTCCTATTAAGCCTTGTTGCCAAAAACGGCCTTATGCTCATATTGTAATTAATTATAGCCTATTAAAATTTACCAAGATCATAATATAATTAATTAAACTAAATAATACATTGTGTGAGTCCCACAAGCCTTAGAGTAGCTAAAGGCAACTTAAGATGCTCATTGGTTCAACATTCCTCTACATCTATGCTTTACTTCACCACTAGAATGGGCTTTAGAAACCTAGTAAAATATATCCGTAAGTGAGTTAAGTAAGCAAGTTAGTTAGCTCACCCTTAGGGCACAAATGAATAAATATCCAATTAAAGTTTCATGGTTATCTTGAACACACAAGCGACATGTTCCTCTAAAGGACTACAACATGAACACTCGATCTCTGACTCGAAAACCACCTTCAATGGCCAAAAATCTCAAGCTTGAGGAAGAAGACAACTCTCTTATTTTTCTCTCCTCAATTCTAATTCTTACTTTCTGTAATTCCTATGTTTTTTGATGCATCTTTTTTATAGAAAAACTTAATTTGAAGATTTCAAATTAACGGACGAGATCAAACCAAGTGGTGTAATCCTAATGGGTATCTTTAAGTTGTCCTTAATCACACAAAATGACGTCACTATATACAAAAAGACGTAACCTGGAAACCCCCAATGGTAAGCATGGAATAAAAACATTGCCATATACCCTAGTTCAATGTTTGTTAACTATGAGTGTCTAGACCAGTGATTCGACCAAAATATTTGAAACCACTTTTCAAATAATAACATTCAATATAATATTATCGGGCCCGTATTTCGACCAATCACAGTCAGACAACTCGCTTACTTGGATGCTCACCCTTAACGGGGTGTAAAAACCTTGTTGAATGTCACCCCATTCACGCATATACTTTACACGCCGAACATCCATTGTGTAGTCATTTCTGTCGGTAGACATCAACCATTAGAACACCACAAGCACATAAAATATAGACACCACATTAAGTGCCTCTCATGTATAGAAAAGATAACTACCAGAAATTTCCATTGTGAAATACAACTGGTGGTGAATTATTCGGGAGTTCCATGGATCAGTGTTCAACACATTAAAGTTCCTTCATTTATATTTTTATTCCTATCTTTATTGAGGAAATATAAAATGCGGCACCTCTAGAACAAAGTGTTCAATTCTACACATTGTTGAGAATGAATAATGATAAAAATAGGCTATTGCATATAAATAGAATAATTATAACAAACACGTAACAAGATTGTAATAATTAATTTAATTATATTAAATTGTGTTTGATGGATACATACATGAGATACATCAAATGTCAATAAATCCAATGCAGAGAGAGAGAGAGAGAGAGAGAGAGAGAGAGAGAGAGAGAGAGAGAGAGAGATATGAGTTTATACTTATTAAAAAAAAAGTTGAATGAGTTTATACATCTTTTAGAATCTCATCTCATCAAATAAAACCAAAATTATGGTGGAAGATATTATGAACCACACAATGTATCTTTTGTCAAGCATTATGCACAATACAAATTACTTTCATAGGCATAGCAGCCACTGTGATCCTTTTAGCATCAGAAAAATTATTCTTCCAACCAAACCAGCTCCTTAATTATAAACTATTAAGAAAATCCCTTTTTTTTGTTTTAATTTAAATAATTAAAACTGTTGTTGCCTCTCTTTAGAAAAATTCCTCTAACCTAGTTATTTACATACGACCATTAGTTAATCTTAGGTTATGTTTGTTCAATTTCACATTTTTAAATGATAAAAACAACTATCTTTATCATTCAAGAATGCAGAATCGACTTAGAATGCATTCCAAGGATGCATACCAAATACTATCTCAGTAAATGCCATTTTATTTTTTTTGGGTCTTCCTATGAATTTTTATCTGCTGCTGTAACTACAACGCTGTTGTACGCATCGTGCAGCACAGCAGCAATCATATGTGCACAGAGGGGCCCCACTGTGCACACACGACCACTGCTGCGATGCGCACAGCTGCGCTGCAGTTACAGCAACAGATAAAGATCTGTCTGCCAGCTATTTATGCTTAGAAGTCGTCTTTACCACAGTGTACACTCCTAACACTCCGCTGCTTGTCTTGGTTGCCGACAATCCCAAGCGTAGCTCATCCTTATTGGGTTTCCAAAGCTGCCAAAGTCACTTTCTTATCACATAAAGACGAGACATTGATGGTCCGAATCAAATTGAACACACACACATATAGAAAGAGAGAGAGAGAGAAAGAGAGAAGTGGGATTTACCTGGCAAGAACTAGGGCTATAAAAAAACCTAGGGATATTACATGATTCACTACCTCCTAATTTCATCTTCCAAATATTGTTTATTTATTGATGATCTTGTGCAATAACTACATCAAGGTCTATTACAAACATGTAATTGCTCCCCCTCCCGTGGAGGGAAGATCGTTTCCATCTTTCTTTCTACGCGGGAGTAATTGAGATTTTTTTCGACTTCATCCTCCGAGGCACATCAGGTTGCCACTGCCTAACGAGAACTAATCGCAGAGTATTCCTAAATACCTATAACTCTCTACATCAGGCTATTCACATCCGATGTAAAATTATTACTTCCCCACCCGTGATCCCAATAGTAATTACTAAGACCCCCATTGTTTATTTTGGGTCAAATCTACAAACTAAGATCTTTTTCCCAATTCCAAGACACCAAATTTCACAGATGTGGAATCTGAAATTCTGGACTCCCTTGAAACCCTAGCATTACTGTGTCTATTACAACTTCAAAAACTGAGATCCAAGAAAGCTATGTCCACATAGGTCTGCTAACCTAGCTGATCCTTCTACCATTCTTTTATCACCATCTTCTAAATATTCAGATCTAGCGAGAGAGAGAGAGAGAGAGAGAGAGAGAGAGATGAATCCATAGTTGTGCTATATAGATTTAGCCATAAATAAGTACAAAGTGAATAATCCATTAAAAGGACATGTAAATCTACAAAAGGAAACCAAGGACAAGAACTTTGAGTAAAATTTACCAAACTAGATTTAGCCATAAATAAGTACAAAGTGAGTAATCCATTAAAAGGACATGTAAATCTACAAAAGGAAACCAAGGACAAGAACTTTGAGTAAAATTTACCAAACTTACACAGAAGGGGTCGTCTCTCAGTAGTCAATATATAAAGTTTTCAAGCAACACAGAAGTGAAGTGATCATCAAAGGGCTCATCAACCTCATCAGATTTTCCTGGTAATGATGATTCCTGATAGCTTTCAATCTGATGAGGGACTTGAGGTTCATACTCATCATCTCCACTCTTCATAACTTCATCAACGGGAACTTTTTGAAGTCGTCCATCAACTGTGATTCTGCTCAAATCAGAATCTCTTCCAGTGAGTTCTTGAACCAAAGCCCTAAACTCAGATGCACTTGTCTTCACCTTCATAGGGTTAGAGATGTATACAACTTTGATGGGTTTTGATTTCTTCTTTGATTGAGACTGTTTGGAACACTTGATACCTTGATGAACACTGAGCTTATCCATTTCTTGGATTCCAAAGAAGGAGGGTTTGGCTTTTCTTCTTTATTTTTTTAAGGAAATGGGTTTCGTCCTTCCCTTGTTTAATAGAGCGTACGGAGGTAACTTTTGCAGGTTAAGAAAGTCTTAGTTTCGTGGAGGGAAGAGATAGAAGCGGAAAAGAGAGAGAAAAAGAGAAAGAGAGAGAATAATTTTGGTTTTCTTTATTATTTCAATAATTTAGGTTTAGGAGGTGACGTGGTTTCAGGAAAAAGCTGGATTTTAGATGTGATGATGTCATTCGTACTGCTTGTGATGGCGTCTAAAAATCCGACGTGGGATGTTATGAACCAACTGAGAGTTGGGGGCCTGCTTGGCTTGGCTTCGTGATAGGTTAAATATTCACCAATCGGGTTAGAGGCAAATACAGATGAGAGAGATGGTGGAGGACCGCAGGGACCATGTACACCTTGCTGTTGAACCATCGGTCTATCTATCACATTGTTTGGCTTATTCTGGAAAGTTTAGAACGGCAATCCAATTTTTTTTGTTGCATGTAAAAATTAAAAGAAAAAACTAAAAAAAACTGAAGGGAAAGAGATCATTCTCTGGGCCTCTAGAGTCTAGAGCCTGTATGCACGCTGGCTAAGGGAACGTATGTATAAGCATTGTCTTGAGCAGGATTTTTCATCTTTTCATGGGGGCAACATGGTATTTTTATGTATTTTTGTGTTTAGGCACAGGAACCACGCAGACCAAGCTACCGGGTAGCATTCTTTTCCCCAAAACGGAAACAATTGAATAGTATTGAACCACTTTGCCATGGACTCCACCCCCCAACAAAATATCCCCTTCAACACATTTCTAACAATACTACCCAGCTGAAGATCAAACCGACAAGAGCTAGGGGCAAAACACATCCTCCCCAAGGTCCTCAATCCACCCCACTGCGCAGCCAAAAATATCCAAATCGTCCCATCTTCTATGCATTTTTTAATGCAGAATCCCGTGGCAGTTGGGGATTCACAACCCCATGGCAGTCATGGAACTCCAAAGTTGGAATTGCCAAGGTTTGGGGAGTACATTGACAATTCGATCTCTCAAACAACTCTTCAAAACTAACCAGCCTGATATAATCTTTCTTATGGAAACTCGTTGCCCTTCACCAAAGGTATCTCGCCTAAAGCGCCAACTTCTCACATGTCTGGCTTCCACCAAGTCCCACCAATTGGAATTGTTGGAGGTTTATGTCTCCTTTGGCGCTCTGATATTTAATGTGAGATTTTGTTCTCAGACCCCCATACAATTGATGCAAAAATTATAGCTCTGAATTGCCCCATCTTTTACCACCTGTGTTTATAGTGATCCAATTCGCTCTCAACGTCATATAGTCTGGGACACCTTTACTTCTTTGGTAGGAATAGGTCTACTGATTGGATTTGTATGGGGCACTTTAACTTTCTCTTGTGGCACGAAAAGAGCAGATGGAACCATCGAGGCACTAGGGATATCCAATAATTTCGAGAGATGATTGAAGCTTGCCACCTTATGGACCTTGATAAAGGTGTCCAACCTAGATCCAAGGTTTAAAATGTTTGTGACTATGTTTCTTTTCTATCGTCTTCACACTTCTTCACCCAGTTCAGCCATTAAGGCTTCCAAAAACAGCTTCACATGCAGTGGACCCCACTGCGCGATCCTATGAAATCGCAGCTTTTGATGTACGAAACCTTCACCTGCTGTTTCAAGCCTTTGCCAAACACTTTTTAGGGACCCAAAATACTTCCAATATACATCCTCCATACTCGGATGCCACTATAACCATGTCAAATGGCCAAATTGCCCTTGACACTGTATAGAAGTCTGTTTGACCATTTCAACTCTTCCAACTCACCAAAAACCACTGCTGCATCATCAAAATGTCTAGAAACGTTGCCAACAATGACAACACAACTCCAAAAATGTTCCAATTGCCCAACAATCTCCCCCTTTGGAATTGTTGGCAACCCACATCCATATAACACCAAATATCGAGGCACTGACATACTCTCTGAGTTGTAGAGTTATACACATGGATTCTTATTCTTCTCCCCCTTTGACAACAAATACAAAGGGTGACTCTTCCTGCATGGCATCTCCCCCTATGCCCATACACACACTCCCCTTGCACCTGTACCACTTACTGTGCCTGTGGAGTGCAAATTCCAAGTTTTTCTCGCAATCTGTCAAATGTCTCCTTAGGGAGCGGTTTGGTGAATATGTCGGCTACCTGATCCTCAGTAGGAACAAACTCAACTCTCACCTCATTGGTGCCGACCTTCTCCTTCAAAAAATGATACCTGATGTCAATGTGTTTGGTCCTGGAATGTTGCACAGGGTTCTTTGAAATGTTGATAGCGCTCATGTTGTCGCACATAATAGCAACTGGTTCATCACCTTCAATGCCAAAATCAGCTATTTGCCTCTTCATCCATATAACCTGAGTGCAACTGGCTGCTGCTGCTATATATTTGGCCTCTGCTATTGACAATGAAATAGACTCTTGTTTCTTACTATGCCATGCCACCAAGCTTTTCCCCAAATAGAAAGCACCGCCACTAGTGCTTTTTCTGTCATCAATACTGCCGGTCCAATCTGCATCTGAAAACGCAGTAAGTGTAAAGTGGTCTGTCCTTGGGTACCATAATCCATAATCCATTGTACCTTTCAAGTACCTAAAAATCCGTTTCACTGCCAACAAGTGTGTCTCCTTGGGATTTGCCTGAAACCTGGCCACTAAGCAAACCGATTGCAAGATATCTAGTCTCGATGCCGTTAAATACAGTAGATTGCCTATCATTGACCTGTATAAAGTTTGATCCACCAGAGGTGATTCATCTGTCGAAGTCAGCTTGCATCCTACAACCATTGGGGTACCCACCGGTTTACTGTCCTCCATGTTGAATTTTTTCAACATCTCCTTTACATATTTCACCTGTGATATGAAAATGCCATTTTTCTTCTGGTTCACCTGCAAACCCAAAAAGTAGGACAACTCTCCTAACATGGACATCTCAAATTCGGTCTTCATCCTCTCTGCAAATTGCTTACAAGAGAGCCTAGAAGTGCATTTACTGCCTTAGCATCGTCTTCACACTTCTTCACCTAGTTCAACCATTAAGGCTTCCAAAAACAGTTTCAAAGTGGACCCCACTGCACGACCCTATGAAATCGTAGCTTTTGATGTACGAAACCTTCACCTGCTGCTTCAAGCCTTTGCCAAACACTTTTTAGGGACCCAAAATACTTCCAATATACATCCTCCATACTCGGATGCCACTATAACCCTGCCAAATGACCAAATTACCCTTTGACACTGTGTAGAAGCCTGTTTGACTATTTCAACTCTTCCAACTCACCAAAAACCACTGCCGCATCATCAAAATGTCTAGAAACGTTGCCAACAATGACAACACAGCTCCAGAATGTTCCAATTGCCCAACAAAAAAGATTGGTAATGGCAGCAATACCTCATTCTGGTTTGATAGATGGATTCCTTCTCTTTTGGGTAATCTTTCAACTGTTGCCACTTTTCCTTTAAACAAGGATAATAAGTTAATGTCAGTTAGTCATTTTAAACTTGGTACTGATTAGAATCTTGATCTTATAAAAAATTACATTCCTCCACATATCTTATCTCACATCCAACCCATCAAATTTTCTTTTTCTGAGGATCAATGGTGGTGTCTAAAAACCAAGAATGGAAAATTCACCACAAAAATTGCTGCTAAGGAATTAACGTCCATTTCTACAGATAATTCTGCTAATTTTATTGCTTGGTGGAAATTCTTTTGGAAACTTCAGATTCATCCTAAGTTTAAGATTTTCTTCTGGCGTTTGCTAAATGCAGGACTTCCTACAAAGGCCACTTTATCGAACTGGATCCAGATTGACTCTACCTGTGCTCTTTGTGAAAATGGTGTTGAATCTCTATAGCACCTTTTCCTTTCTTGTGATTGGGTTAAACACATCTGGGCAGCAGGACCATTGGGACTAAGGCTTGATTCGTTGAAATTTGATGAATTCAAACTCTTTTGTCGGTTTTTTTTATCTTCAACTTCGGTCTAATAAACATTTGGTGTCTTGGTTTTTTATTATTTTTATTATAACTTGTTATTATATTTGGACAATTAGAAACAAAGTGGTGGTTGGCTCAGGAAAGGCTGACCCATTGTGGGTTCTAAATGTTATCCACAAATGGATTTCGGATCAAAACTTAATCCCCCCCTCTTTTTCATCCCAGGATGTAATGGCACAAGATGTAGCGGTTTCTCTCAATATTTCTTCTTTTAACTTACCTACCTACGATTTTCCTGTCTTAATTTGTGCAGGATTCAGTTTGCCTGGACTAAGTGTTGCCGGGTGGTCCTATCTCATTTTGGTAGATGGCACTTTTAAGTTTTTTGATGCAGGGAAAATGCGGTACATGGAAGATTTGGCTACCTACATTTTTGCAATCCGTAAGGGATTAGACCATGCTGCCTGCATTGGGTTGAAGATTAAAGAAGTATGGTGTGATAACAAGTGGATCACTCAATCTCTTCCATCTCCAACCAAATGCCAATGGCCGTGGAACTTGTTCAAATACTTACTTCATATCTCAGAAATAGCCCAAGATTTGTATTTTAGGTTTAGTAAGGATACCCTATGTCTGACTATTGCCAAAAACTTGGCAAAAAATGCTTGTCATATAAATACTGTATCTTTTCTAACTGTTTAATATATGCTTTTCCTGTTTTTTCATCAAAAAAAAAAAAAAAAGAAAAGAAAAGTAAGACGAATTTTTTTTTTTGTAGATAAAGTAAGACAATTTGAATGACATTATACGATTGGATGTTGGAGGATAGAATTCCATTTACACCCTCGAGAAAAAGACTTGCTACACAATTAATGTTGGCCCCACCATGCACCAGTTTATTGGATTGATAGGTATAAACTATGAAATTACTTTTTGGGAAGCAGTTTTCTGTACGGGAGTGTGGCCTACGCTAGCACTCCCATGAGTCTTTCTCTCTCCTCCTTAAAACAAGGTGGCATAAGTGTCTTTTCACATGGGGAGGAGAGAGATAGACTCATGGGAGTGCTGGCGTAGGCCACACTCCCAGATAGAGATCTTTTTCCCTTACTTTTTAACCTTTAGGTGGCCCCTACTCCAGCACCAGCTTATATATCTTTTTGATATTTTCTAACCTTTGTAACTCATTTTCTTCCATATCTTTCTCTCATGTTGATCGTTCGGCTAAGTTTGGTCTATCCTGTATTGCTGCTAAATGTTGGTTTTCTTCTCCTTTTTGGTTGTTAGATTCTTTGAATCTGACCCCTTCTTGAATCAATTCATTTTTAATATTAAAAAAAAAAGGAGAAAGGGCATTGTAAAATAGGTACAACAATTTGTTGTCAGGCTGCATGCAACCTATGCATAAACACATGACCGTATAAAATGACCACCCCACTCTCCTGAAAATATCCCATCTTTGTTGATGTCCATGAACTCTCTCATTGGCCCCATGCTTGTGTAGGGGCCACGCAGCCTGACAACAATCTTTTGCCCATATAATTTTTAGAGACTTATTTGTTTGGGATTCTCTTTTGTATCCTATATTTGAAAGTAAAGAAATACATCCTTAGAGAGTAATACGGTCATTCAAAGCCATCTACTGATTTGTGTTTAATAACCTATAAACATTCTCTCTCTTCGATATTATCCTATAGGACAATGCATTCCATTTTGGATATCTCTTTCGACTGTGGTCAAACACTACAGTTGGATATAGAAAATTCTATTTATATGACGTGTTTTGAATATGAAAACCATTGTGTGATGTGTGTTAGGGTGTATTAACATTTGGTGTGAGGATAGACAGGTTTTGGGGGGAACCAGACCTCAAAGTCTCATTGACAAAGAGTCGCTACCTAAATTAGGGTCTAGGACCCTTACTAAAAATAAAACAAAATGATTCCATCTGAACTGATCCAATCCAAAGGTTGGGGTCCGTGTTAGATTATGGTCCAGGTAAGGTGTTAGGCAACTCGGTCCACCTAGTAAAAACTGAACTTTAGGTTGTATGTTTTTGGTTGAGCCTAATAGAGGTAAACAATATGCTAGGAAATCACACACAACAATTGCAAAAGGGGATGAATGGCATACTTGAATCCAGCTTAAGCTTGCAAGGTTAGTATGTTAGAATTTAAAGCACACATGATAATGTAGGGGGATACATCCTATGCTAACATGCTGGAGATCATTATACACATGCTGGAAATTACATATTTGCCATTCATAACACCATGACATGAAAAATTAGCAACATAAGGGATAAAGATGTGAAAATCATGGCAAACATGGAGTTAGACATTCTAATCATGGTAAACAACATATATAACATAAAAATTAATAAAAACAAATAAAATAAAATTCATGCATTAAAATTATAAAAATACCCTTGGTGCTAATCTAGCCTAGAAATGGTGAAAATTATGAAAAAGAGAGGGAGAATAGATTTAAAACCCAAAAATAAAGAAAAATTGGCTAAAGCAGCGATGAACTCTCTCAAGATAAGAAATCAAAACATGCTGAAAATAATCAAATCAAAAGATTCAAAATGTACTAATAGAGATGAAAACTCCAATAATGAAAATAAAGGAAAAACAGTGAAATCTATCCTAGTTTCAATGAAAAATCAAGGAAAATAGTATACTAATCCGAAAGAACCAAAAGAGGGGTTGGGGATACCTTTGATATAGGTCTAGCTCCTATTAAGCCTTCTTGCCAAAAACGGTCTTATGCTCATATTGGATCAGTGTTCAACACATTAAAGTGCCCCCATTTATATTTCCGTTCCAATCTTTATTGAGGAAATACAAAATTTTATTACTCTAGAGTAGAGTATCCAATTCTGCCAATAGTTGAGAATGAATAATGTAAAAATGGGCTATTACACATAAATAGAATAATTATAATAAACACATAATAATAAACTTAATCATATTAAATTATGTTTGATGTACTCATACATCAAATGTCAATAATTCCAATGCTTTTCTCGATTAAGAGAAAAAATCTTTGAAAGAGAGAGAGAGAGAGAGATAATGTATAAGTTGAATAACTTTATACATCTTTTAGAATCTCATCTCATCAAATAAAACCAAAATAAATAGTGGAAGATATTATGAAACAAGTTGCACAGAAAGATACAATGTATCATTTGTCAAGCCTTACGCACAAAACAAGTTATTCTCCCAACCAAACCAACCCCTTAATTATAACCCATTAAGAAAACCTTTTTTTTTTCTTTTTTATTTTTAATTTAAATAATTAAAACTGTTGTTGCCTCTCTTTAATATCCCACATGTAATGGAGGCATCACAGCAGTGGTCTATTACCTTAGCAAAATTCCTATAACTTAATTGAGTTTGTTACATTAGCAATGGTCTCTTAGGTTGTGTTTGTTCAATTTCGTATTTTTAAGTGATAAAAATAACTATCTTTTTTGCTAATGATCAGCAATGAAATGTATTAAAAGGAAAAAGAATACAAAGGATTAAAGTCCAGGCATCCCCAGACAATTACAAACACAACGATGGGACTAAGACACCCCACCCAAACTATGCAAAGAGCGCACAAACAGGCTAACCAAATCTAAATCTCTGGCGCCCTAAAGCATCATCTAACAACCAACCATTCATAGGGGCCGGAATATCCGAGTTCCAAGTAAAAGAACAAACACCCTTAGCCGAGAACTTGGCTAAGAAATCAGCTACTGGATTTGCTTCCCTGAAGCAATAACTAATCTTCCATTGAATAGAGTTCAAGAATGGAAGGAGAGAAAGCCAAAACTGCCGCACCTTCCAAAGAATAAGTCAAGCTTGGAATGCCATCAGGACAGCCGAGGAGTCGCACTCAATCCACAACTGACAAACACCCTTCTCCTTAGCAAGAAGATATCATGTAAGATAGCCCAAAATTCTGCGATAAAGATAAAAATAACTATCTTTATCATCCAAAAATGTGAAATCAACTTAGAATGCATATCAAACACTGCCTTAATAAATACCAGTTTATTTTTTAGTGGGTCTTCCTACTGTTTATGCTTAGAAGTCGTCTTTATCACAGTCTTGGTTGCCGACAAGCTTAGCTCATCCTTGTTGGGTTTCCAAAGCCGCCATAGTCACTTTCTTATCACATAAAGACGAGACACTGATGGTCCGGATCAACATGAACACACACACATAGAGAGAGAGAGAGAGGGTGGGATTTACCTGGCAAGAACTAGGGCTATCTATAAAAAAAACCTAGGGGATCACCTCCTATTTCATCTTCCACACATTGTTTATTTATTGATGATCTTGTACAATAACCAAATCAAGGTCTACAACACAGACAAGTAATTGCTCCCCCTCCACGCGGGAGCGGAGATCGTTTCCACCTTCCCTTCCATCTGGGGATAACCGAGATCTTTTCTGACTTCATCTTTCAAGGCACATCAGATTACCACACCCTGACAAGAACTAACCGTAGAGTATTCCCAAATACCTATAACTCTCTACATCAGGCTATTCACATCCGATGTAAAATTATTACTTCCCCACCCGTGATCCCAATAGTAATTACTAAGACCCCCATTGTTTATTTTGGGTCAAATCTACAAACTAAGATCTTTTTCCCACTTCCAAGACACCAAATTTCACAGATGTGGAATCTGAACTTCTGGACTCCCTTGAAACCCTAGCATTACTGTGTCTATTACAACTTCAAAAACTGAGATCCAAGAAAGCTATGTCCACATAGGTCTGCTAACCTAGCTGATCCTTCTACCATTCTTTTATCACCATCTTCTAAATATTCAGATCTATAGAGAGAGAGAGAGAGAGAGAGAGAGAGAGAGATGAGTCCACAGTTGTGCTATATAGATTTAGCCATAAATAAGTACAAAGTGAGTAATCCATAGAAGGACATGTAAATCTACAGCAGGAAACCAAGGACAAGATCTTTGAATAAATTAAATTTACCAAACTTACTCTGCACCAAAGTTTCTGATAACTTCTCTACCTGAAGGGGGCTCTCAATCAATATATAAAGTTTTCAAGCAACACAGAAGTGAAGAGATCATCAAAGGGGCTCATCAGCCTCTTCAGATTTCCCTGGTAATGACTACTGATAATTTTCAATCTGATGAGGAACTTGAGGTTCATACTCATCATCTCCACTCTTCATAACTTCATCATCAGGAACTTTCTGAAGTCCATCAACTGTGAATCTTCTTCCATAACAAACACATAATAAGATTGTAATAATTAATTTAATCATATTAAATTGTGTTTAATGGACACATACATCAAATGTCAATAAATCCAATGCACAGAGAGAGAGAGAGAGAGAGAGAAAGAAAGAGAGAGAGTTTATACTTTAAAAAAATAAAAAAGTTGATGACTTTATACATCTTTTAGAATCTCATTTTTTTTTTGTTAAAAGATAATTTGTATTAAAAAGGGGAAAAAGAAAGAATGCAAAATAAACTGGAAAAACAACAACATCAACAAAGCAACAAACAGATTGGTAATCAAATCCCACCTTCGGCAAAGCCTTCGACATGAATGAATACCCCCACTAAAATAGAAATTAAAAAGATAGTGTTAAGAGCTAATTGAAGCGAAATCTTGATCTTCGTTGAGCGTCCAACTCCAATTCCAAATTCATCAAAGGCAGCCAATTCTCAACTGGTAAAGAGAACTCAAATCTGGCAACTGAATTAGCCAAAAAATCTGCTATCAAATTGGCTTCGCGAAAACAATGAAAAAGCATCCATTCCACAGAGTTTAGAAAAGGAAGAATTCCCAACCAACGCTGCCACATCTTTTAGAATCTCATCTCATCAAATAATTAAAACCAAAATTATAGTGGAAGATATTATGAACCAAGTTGCACAGAAAGATACAATGTATCTTTTGTCAAGTATCCACAATACAAATTACTTTCATAAACGAGTCAACAAATTACATTAGGGTAAAAGGTACCTTCTCACCGTCTGATGCTCAAAGACACACCAATAGAAGGGCTTTTTGGAAATGCTAATTAAACTCATAGACATAGCAGCCACTGTGATCCTTTCAGCATCATAGAAATTATTCTCTCAACCAAACCAGCCCCTTAATTATAATCCATTATGAAAACCAAGAATGCATACCAAACACTGCCTTAATAAATACCAGTTTATTATTTTTGGGTTTTCCTACTGTTTATGCTTAGAAGTCGTCTTTATCACAGTGTTGCTTGTCTTGATTGCCGACAATCCCAAGCGTAGCTCATCCTTGTTGGAATTCCAAAGCCGCCAAAGTCACTTTCTTATCACATAAAGACGAGACACCGATGGTCCGGATCAAATTGAACACACATAGATAGAGAGAGAAAGAGAGGTGGGATTTACCTGGCAAGAACTAGGACTATAAAAAAACCTAGGGGGATTACATGACTCATTTCCCCCTAATTTCATCTTCAACATATTGTTTATTTGTTGATGATCTTGTGCAATAACTAAATCAAGGTCTACAATACAGACAAGTAATTGCTCTCCCTCCACGTCGGAGTGGAGTTGTTTCCATCTTCCCTTCCATGCGGGGATAACCGAGATCTTCTCTGATTTCATCTTCAAAGGCACATCAGATTGCCACACTCTGACGAGAACTAACCGTAGAATATTCCCAAATACCTATAACTCTCTACATCAGGCTACTACATTCGATGTAAAATTATTACTTCCCCACCCGTGATCCCAATAGTAATTACTAAGACCCCCTCTTACCATTTATGTCTTCGTCCGATTAGGATGGTGTATATCTTGTGCATATTCATAGGAGATTCTTTGGAGATAATTTAGCATAACCAGCTTTGTATCCTTATCACCTTACCTGTAACTTTCCCTTCTTATCTCTGTAAATCCCTATATACTGATTACACTCATTAATACATTCAAACTAAGCCAATTACGGCCAAACAGTCTTCAGTTTATCAACTTAACATGGTATCAGTTTAGGTTGATCCTCCTCTTATCATTTTTCATTCTCGTTCTCCTTCATCACCTTCATAGGCAATCCCATTGATCCTGTGGGTGCCACTGCCGTCGCTGCTACTGCCCTTCTAGCTCCGCTGTCGGTGACTTCTCCCTATTTCTTGCACTCGTCCAATCAACCCAATGCCTCCCTGGTTACACCTGCTCTTGATGGGAATAATTTCCCCACTTGGCACAGGGCTATGACCATGGCTCTTGAAGCCAAACATAAGATCTCTTTCATTGATGGATCACTGCCACGACCTGCTTCAACTTCTACCGATCTCCCTCATTGGATCCGGTGTAATAGCATGGTCCGATCATGGTCGTCCACTCAACGATTCCCACAATCGCCCACAGCATTCTTTGGTTTGATTCGGCTAGGGATGCTTGGCTCGATCTGCACACTCGATTTTCTCAGAAGAATGCGCCTTGTATCTTTGAGATACCCCACGCCATATCCACTCACAGCCAAGGCCTGGACTCTATCTCTGCTTATTATACCATGCTCAAAGGGCATCATGATGAATTGTCTTCCTATCATACCTTCCCGGCCTGCACTTGTGGCTCGATTGCTGAACTCAATGCCATCTCAGATTCAGATTATTTGATGGATTTTTTGCAAGGGTTAAATGACTCCTATGCGGCTGTACACAGCCAGATACTTCTCATGGATCCCTTACCGTCCGTTCCAAAGGCTTATTCTTTATTATTGCAAGAAGAGCGCCAACGCTCCATCCATACCATTGCTACTGCCACGCTTGATCATGCTGCCATGGCTACTAATTCGAGGGATCTATCTGCATCTTCAGTTCAGCGCTCCAAGCCCCATTATCATTGCACTCATTGCAACATGAATGGCCATACTGAGTCTCGTTGCTTCAAGAAGCATGGTTATCTTGACGGCTGGACTCCTTACCAACCCAAGCGCACTGGTAATGGTAACCATGGCCAGTTCCACCCTCGTGGTCCTCCTATGGCCGTTGCTGTCTCTACTGCTCCAGAACCGAGTTCATCACAGGCACCAACTTTAACTTCAGCCTAGATTCAGCACCTTTTATCATTACTTCCTCCTGGTAACACACATCCCCCCGGCCAACCTCGCAGCTAACTGTTGTTTCCATACATCTTTGGGCTCTAATCCGTGGATTTTGGATTCTGGAGCAACTGACCATATTGCATCAGATTCCACTTTATTTTCTGATATTGTGCCTCATTCCCGCCCCATCCCCATTATATTACCTAATGGTACCCAATCCCCTATTACCCACATTGGTTCTGTTTCTCTCACACCCTCTCTTGTTCTTAAAAATGTTCTCTATGTTCCGTCTTTTCGCTTCAACCTTTTATCTATTCCTAAACTCACCATTGCTACTAAATGCCATGTCACATTTTCTCATGATTTGTGCATCTATCAAGACCCACGCTCGAAGAGGATTTTTGCGACCGGTAAACGCCTTGGTGATCTTTACTTCTTGGACCGCCCTTCACCACCTCTTGTTGCTGCTGTTGATTCCACCTTCGACCTTTGGCATTGTCGCTTGGGTCACCCTGGTTATTCTCTTGCCTCTTCTTTAAAGAATTTGGACTCTGAAATTTTTTTTAAGAAATGTTTATGTCATGTTTGTCCATTGGCTAAGCAAACTAGATTACCATTTTCTAATAGTTCAATTTCTACTACTGCTTGCTTTGCAATGCTCCATCATGATGTTTGGGGACCATATCGCACCACCACTTTATCTGGTGCTCGTTTTTTTTTTAACCATTGTGGATGATTATTCTCGTGGAACATGGCTTTATTTAATACAGTTTAAATCTGAAGTTAATACCCTTATCCAATCCTTCTTTGCTATGGTTAGTACACAATTTGGGAATCCAATTAAAATATTAAGAACAGACAATGGGTCTGAATTTTTCAATGCCCCTACCATCACCTTTTTAGCTACCCATGGGGTTATACACCAATCTAGTTGTGTTTCCACCCCTCAACAAAATGGGGTGGTAGAACGCAAACACCGCCACCTACTCAACATTGCTCGTGCCTTACGTTTTTAGGCCCATTTACCACTTAGTTTTTGGGGCGACTGTGTTTTAACAGCTGCGTACTTGATAAATCACCTTCTGACACCCGTGCTTAACGGTAGGACCCCTTATGAACTCCTCTTTGGCACCAACCCCCCACTTTCCCACTTGAGGGTGTTTGGCTGCCTCTGTTTCGCTCGCAACAGCTCCATCCAACACAAGTTTGATCAACGGGCCTCCCCGGGAATGTTTATAGGTTATCCATTTGGACAAAAGTGGTATCGTATTTATGTTTTAGCAACTGCAAAGATTTATGATTCTCGTGATGTAATTTTCCATGAAACGGTTTTTCCATTTCAAACAACTGGCATTTCCCCACCTTCCCCAGTGCTACCTCTACCCCTCCCTGACCCTGATGACATGCCATCTTACCCACCTATTTTGCCCACACCTGATCCTGTTGAGGCACCAGTTGTTGCTTCCCCACCTCCCACGGTCCCCACTGTCCCCATCTCTACTCGTCCTCAACGTACCTGCCAGCCCTCTGTTCGGTTACGGGATTACCATTGTGAATTTACCCGCCCTCAAAGGTCTTCTTCGACCATGCTCTCAGGTACATCTCATCCCTTGGTCAATTTTTTGCAATATACTCGCTTTTCTTCACCCCATTTTGCTTTTCTATCCTCCTTGTCTAACATTACAAAACCAACTACCTTTACTGAGGCAATGAAATTCCCACAATGGCGTGATGCGATGCAGACCGAAATATTGGCCCTATCTGAGAATCAAACTTAGTCCCTTGTTCCTTTACCTGCTGGCAAGAAGCCGATTGGTTCGAAGTGGGTTTTTTAAAATCAAACAGCATTCTGATGGTTCGATTGAGCGTTACAAAGCCTGCTTAGTTGCCAAGGGCTACACCCAAATCAAGGGCCTTGATTACCATAATACCTTTGCCCCCGTGGCTAAACTTGTAACTGTGCACACTTTGCTTGCCTTAGCCTCTGTAAAAGGCTGGTTATTACAACAGCTGGATGTCCATAATGCATTCTTACATGGGGACCTCGACGAGGATGTCTAAATGATGCCTCCACCTGGATTTTGTTGTAAGGGGGAGAACCTAGTTTGCAAGCTTCACAAGTCTCTCTACGGCCACAAGCAGGCTTCCCGCCAGTGGTTCTCCAAGTTTTCCACTGCTCTTCTAGAATTTGGATTCTCTCAATCCCAGGCCGATCATTCTTTATTTATTCTACGGCGTCA
Source organism: Telopea speciosissima (assembly GCF_018873765.1). Taxonomy (NCBI): domain Eukaryota; kingdom Viridiplantae; phylum Streptophyta; class Magnoliopsida; order Proteales; family Proteaceae; genus Telopea; species Telopea speciosissima. Next base: position 14,383,647 of record NC_057925.1, on the reverse strand, counting down.
CAATGCTTTTGTCTCATCGTTCTTTATGTCGATGACATTGTCATTACAGGTTCTGATGCTTCTTTAATCGCTGATGTGAAGACCTTAATCAGTCAGCGGAAATCAATTTAATGAGGCCTTCTCTTCATGGCTCACCCTTGTCTTTGCTTACCCTTCCTCCCACAGGAGTGCTTGGCTGGCTATCGCTGCAGTATCGGGAAGCCATCCCCGACTAACAGCAACTGATGACCGCCTTCTTGTGCTACAGATGCGTTGGTTTGAAAAGTAGTTCCATATCTTGTTCATCTTGATTCAACGCCCCCGGGAGGGGCTTTTTTTTTTTTTTTTTTCGGTATGCTGCTCCGCGAGCAAGGAGTGCCACGCACAAGCGGAGCAAGAAAACATCACTCAACTCAACAATGGATATTCATATCCTTTCGCATCAAGGATCTTGGGCCCTTAAAATACTTCTTAGGCATTGAGGTGGCATGTTCTTCCTCTGGTATCTGTTTATCCCAGCGTAAGTACGTGCTCGATACATTGGCTAATAGTGGGCTGATTGGCACTCACCCTACTGACATACCCATGGAGCAGAACCTTCACTTAACTGACTCCAACGGTGAATTATTGGCTGATCCATCTATATATTGCCGCTTCGTTGGACGCTTGATATATCTCACTGTTACTCGGCCTGATATTGTTTACACAGTCAACATTCTCAGTCAATTCATGCACCAGCCGCGCCAACCTCATTTGGACGCCGCCCACAGGTTATTACGGTATCTCAAGGCTACCCAGGGACAAGGCATTTTTTTGCCTTCTGCTAGTTCCCTTCAATTAACAGGTTACTGTGAATCAAACTGGGCGACTTGTCCCATGACTCGACGCTCCATGACAGGATACTGTATTTTTTTGGGATCCAGTCCAATTTCTTGGAACACAAAGAAACAAACAACGGTTTCTTATTCATCTGCAAAAGCTGAATATTGAGCCATGGCTGTAGCTACTTGTGAGATCACCTGGATAACTTCCCTCCTACATGATCTTGGTGTCACCCCTACTACTCCGACACCATTATACTGTGATAATCAGGCAGCCCTTCACAGAGCTTCCAATCCAGTTTTTCATGAACGTACCAAGCGCATCGAAATTGATTGCCATGTGGTTCGTGAGAAACTCCAAAAAGGATTATCACAACCCACCAAGATAGCTAGTGCCGCACAGATTGCAGACTTATTCACTAAGTCACTTGGTCGTGAGCAATTTCACCTACTCTGTTCCAAGTTGGGCGTTTGTAACCTACACGCTCCACCTTGAGGGGGAGTCTTACCATATACGTCTTCATCCGATTAGGATGCTATATATCTTGTGCATATTCATAGGAGATTCTTAGGAGATAATTTAGCATAACCAGCCTTGTATATTTATCACCTTACCTGTAACTTTCCCTTCTTATCTCTGTAAATCCCTATATACTGATTACACTCAATACATTCAAACTAAGCCAATTACGGCCAAACAGTCTTGAGTTTATCAACTTAACACCCCCATTGTTTATTTTGGGTCAAATCAACAAACTGAGATCTTTTTCCCACTTCCAAGACACCAGATTTCACAGATTTGGAATCTGAACTTCTGAACTCCCTTGAAACCCTAGCATTAATGTGTCTATTACAACTTCAAAAACTGAGATCCAAGAAAGCTATGTCCCCATAGGTCTACTAACCTAGATGATCTTTAAACCATTCTTTTATCACCTTCTTCTAAATATTCAGATCTTGAATATGAGAGAGAGAGAGAGAGAGAGAGACGAGTCCATAGATGTGCTATATAGATTTAGCCATAAATAAGTACAAAGTGACTAATCCATTAAAAGGACATGTAAATCTACAAAAGGAAACCAAGGACAAGAACTTTGAGTAAAATTTACCAAACTTACACAGAAGGGGTCGTCTCTCAGTAGTCAATATATAAAGTTTTCAAGCAACACAGAAGTGAAGTGATCATCAAAGGGCTCATCAACCTCATCAGATTTCCCTGGTAATGATGATTCCTGATAGCTTTCAATCTGATGAGGAACTTGAGGTTCATACTCATCATCTCCACTCTTCATAACTTCATAAACAGGAACCTTCTGAAGTCGTCCATCAACTGTGATTCTGCTCAAATCAGAATCTCTTCCAGTGAGTTCTTGAACCAAAGCCCTAAACTCAGATGCACTTGTCTTCACCTTCATAGGGTTAGAGATGTATACAACTTTGATGGGTTTTGATTTCTTCTTTGATTGAGACTGTTTGGAACACTTGATACCTTGATGAACACTGAGCTTATCCATTTCTTGGATTCCAAAGAAGGAGGGTTTGGCTTTTCTTCTTTTTATTTTAAAAGAAATGGGTTTGTCCTTCCCTTGTTTAATAGAGCGTACGGAGGTAGCTTTTGCAGGTTAAGAAAGTCATAGTTTCGTGGAGGGAAGAGATAGAAGGGGAAAAGAGAGAGAAAGAGAAAGAATAATTTTGGTTTTCTTTATTATTTCAATAATTTAGGTTTAGGAGGTGACGTGGTTTCAGGAAAAAGCTTGATTTTAGATGTGATGATGTCATTCGTACTGCTTGTGATGGCGTCAAAAAATCCGACGTGGGATGTCATGAACAAACTGAGTTGGGAGGCCCGCTTGGCTTGGCTTCGTGATAGATTAAGTATTCACCAATTAATCGGGTTAGATAGAGAAATGGTGGAGGACCGCAGGGACCATGTACACCTTGCTGTTGGACCATCGGCTCTATCTGTCACATTGTTTGGCTTCTTCTGGAAAGTTTAGAACGACAATCCAAATTTTTTTAAGGGAAAATTACATCATTAGCTACTTTTGGGTTTTCATTTACAAAACTGTCCACTTTGTGTTTGAGTTAACAAAAATAGGCAAAAACAAGTTTAGTTTTACAAAACTAGACATAACATTGACTCTCCTTCCTTCCTCGGCAGGTCTCCCCTGAAAAAATCTCTTTTTTTTTTCCCTCTGTTACATGGGGTAACAGAGAATGGCGGTGGCTAGGACAAGGGTAGGGTTGCAAGGAATGGAGGATGTCTGACGAGAAGGCAATGACAGGGGTAAAAATGTCTAAAAGAGTAAGTGTGGGAGGGAGAGATACTATTTTGTCTAGTTTTGTAAACCTTAACTTGTTTTTGTCTATTTTTGTTAACTCAAACATAGGGTGGACAGTTTTATAAATGAAAACTCAAAAGCAGCTAATCATGTAATTTTCTCTTTTTTTTTTATCGCATGTAAAAATTAAAAGAAAAAAAAAATTAAAAACACCGAAGGGAAAGAGATGCTATGTGGGCCTGTAGAGTCTGTATGCACGCTGGCCAATGGGAGCTCATGCGTAAGCATTACTCTGAGTGGGATTTCCACCTTTTCATGGGGCAGCATGGTACTTTTATGTGCTTTTGTGTTTAGACGCAGGAGTCATGTAGGGCACGCTTATGGGTAACCTTTTTTTCCCCCAAAATGGAAACAATTGAATAGTATTGAACCACTTGCCATTTACCTTACGCTTGAATCCACCCCACCACCTAGCGAGAAACATCCAATTCCTCCCATCTTCTATGCATTTCTTCTTCTTCTGCTTCTTTCTTTTTCTTTTAAGGGTTTTTTTTCCTCAAAAAAGAATAGGAGGAATTGGAAAAGGATCTTTGGGATTTTGTAAGCTAGGAGTTTGCCTCTTGAAAACTAATTTGGTCTTTGGTCCAAAATGGAGATGAATATGAAATGAAGTCATCTCAGCTTAATCACCTCATAAAGCAATGTTGAATACTGTTCAAACCACCATTCTGTTCATATGGAGTATATTTTCTCAACAACCCCTTATTGGTTTTGACAAAACATCCATCAAATTTGATTTCCTATACCAAAACACTAATCAACCACATTAATCTATTAATTCATTGTTGAGTTTGTGCAAAAGAATACAAAATTCTAGATTAGAAAGAAAGTTGCCAATGTTGACTGTGGAATTAATTGAAGATTTATGCACAATTCAAGGAACAACCCTTTAATTGGACAATCTTTATTGAATCTAGGGGCCAAAACCAGAAAAGGTTTAGGATTTGGAGATTCACAAAGCTCAGGTTTAGGATAGAACTCCACCTTGTAAATTCTATCTTTATCTTCTTAATTACCTCTTTTGTACAAGCAGACTAGGCCATTAATGCTTCTCTTGTATTTAATCTCTTATTCTCTGCATTGTAAAGCAAAGGATTACAATCAATACACTCTGATTTAAGAAGGTTTAGTCTGATCCAAAAATATGTCAGCTTCCAATCCCAACCTACTTTAATTGCACCCCTATATAGTTTAGAGAATTAATGGAAAATCAGTCGAAATATCCACCACCCTAACACCCTCCCCCCCCCTCAAAAGAAACTAAAATGTACCCAAAAAAAAAAGAAATTAAAAGAGAATGATCAGATGATTTTTAACAATTTGAGCTAAGAATTAGTTTTTTTTTTTTTTTTTTTGAGTGGGGTAATCTAACCATGAGTTTCCTCTTATAAAAGTACAAATAATAATAATAATAATAATAATGACAATAACAATAATAATAATAATAGGGCAAGATCACTGCTTGGTCATGTAGCTCCTACACCAATGCAGGGGTCAATGAGAGTATGCATAGGGGCATCAACACAGATGGGATTTTTTTATTTTAAGAGGGGTTTGGGTGGTAATTTCATGCACTCTTTTGTCTAGGTGTAGGAGCCGCACGACCAAGCAATATTATTTTTCTCATAATAATAATAATAATAATAATAATAACAATAACATAATTGTTCAATGTTTTTAAAACATTTTTAAACATTTCCCTATTTTTTATTATTTTATAAAGTATAGATGCAAATTATTTTCTGTACCTGATTTTTGTTATATCGATTCTAGCTGATCAAACCCATCTATCAATGATTCACAATACTCTTATGGCGAAGCTATTTGTATATGAAAGATTCTTCCATCAACTCCATCAAATAAGGGCAGTGAATTTTATGTCATTTCGTATGACCATTTATGTTAATTTGACTGCATTTAATGTCAATTGTACACATGCACGGCCGTCCATGAAAAATTTTGGTGTTTTTCTTTTAACTTTCAACAATGATTGCATATGACATACAACATTGAAAATATCGATTTCTGCATCTTAAGCTTACCTAGAACATGAAAAACAATAAATTTATTAACAGATTTGAAGGGAGAACTTGGAGGCGTGTGGCTTACAAGCAAACCAGCAATGTCAAACTTCTCATGCATTGTAAGAACATCTTATCTGCCATTTAAATGACAGTTGAGGCAGTAAATACAAAGAGGATAAGAAGTATCTGAAGAACCAAAGAAGAAATTAAAGCTTGAAAGATACAATTCGAGTTGTTTTGTGGAAGACAAAAACCTTACCATTGAACCAAATAAGCTCCCCCATCGTTTTCATCTCTCCACCAGCTGTCCACCTAATAATAGTCGGTTCCAAATTCCCTCTTCATTGCGTGTGCAACTGTCCATGGTGGGCGTAGGTTTAAGATTATGGGAACTTATCATCACAATTTTCATATTTAAAAACAAAATGAATCAACTCGGGAAAAAATCCTCTCCAACCACCAATCCAATGGTGGGTAGGACTTGGATATGCATCCTCAGGTGTTGGTAGTGTTTTGAGATGCGTGTTCAAGTCCTCCCAACCGTTGAATGGGAGTTGAATGCCCAAGTAGTTGGAGAGGATCCGGATCCATAAACTCGGGTGCGATTGAGTGCCACAATTGTCATTTTATTTTTTTTTGGAAAATTTTTTAATAATGAGGTTTGGTTTATTAAATTACTCACTCAATCTTTCGTTTAAATAAATTATACAAAATAAAGATGTGTATTAAGAAATTTTATACACGTCTATGATATCCCCTCACTTCAAGGAAGGAAGTGAGAACTCTAGTATGGGTGCGACGAGCATGATTAACTAGGGGTGTCAAAACCTAGCCCGAACCGTTAAGACCGACCGAAACCGATTGAAAAAAACCCAAGACCGAACCGAACCGATCTTTATTGGATCGGTTTTGGATTGGGGTATGACGGGACCAATTGAAAATCGAACCGCACCGGACCGGCCTATATCAAACCGAAAACCGAATCAAATGAAACCGATAAGAAAATAATGAGTATAAGGTTATGAATCATTGAATTGATTTCAATATTAGTGAGCAAATTTATTATTGTAAGATAAATTGTTACAAATCAATGAGTATGAGGTTATGAAAATAGGGAAATTGATTTGTAACAATGCTTGTTCCATTGATCTCCTTTTTAAGTGTGGGGCTAATGAAATATTTTATGTAGTTGAAAAGAGAAAAAGAAGAAAATAGGCACAAACCGAATCCAACTTATTTAAAACAATCCGGTACCAAACCGAATCTAAACCGATATCAACCCGTTATTATAAACCGAAACCGACACGAAACCAAACCGCACCGAAACCGAAACCGGGCCAAAATTGAAAAGTTCTTATTGGATTGGTCTCGATTTCTCTAAAAGCCACACCGAAACCGAATAACTTGAACCGAAATCGGACCGAACCGACCCATTGACACCCCTATGATTAACAGATCCTTCCGACATTTTGTTGCGATGGTTGGAGGCAAAAAATGTAAAAAAGTCTAGAGTGAGGCTTGTTGGACTTGTGTGTGTCCATCAAACCCGATTTGGTCCGGTTCAGCCCGGTTCTTCTTTGTATTGAACTTTTATATAATTTAGTTTAATATTATCACATGCGATATAAACTTTTTGAGCATTATGTGTCCGTAAGTTTTACTTAAAATGGTAGTCACGACTAGGGTTTGGGCTGGGCACCCTTATCATATGGTCGTCGCATTGGGTATGCCTAGACATGTGATGTCAGGGTACGAATGCGAATACTCACATGTTTGATGTGTGTATTGGCGAAGAATCTACTTTGTCAATTCCCTTATGTATTATTGCCAGATGTAGGAAGGGATAGACATGTGTCACTGACACCCTTTGCCTGAGAGAACCCTGTCGCTGCAAAGTGTGATCACATTCTTTGGTTCATCAATGATTGAGACTCAAGCGAATCAAAATCGGTGTTCTGGGAATGCGTGAACACTTTGTGAGTGAAGGAGTTACTCAACATGGTCACCACTGCCCGATTGGGGAACATCAAGATTGAGACTGTCTGTGTATAGTCGGATCGAAATCTGGATCCAGTGCTGTTTTGGAAATGGTTTTGCAAAAATCTATTTTACATAAAAGGAAAATTTACACATACCACCCTTGAGGTTTGACGAAAGGATATTTTCACCCCCAAATTTTGAAAAATTCTACGTACCCCCCTGAGGTTTGCAAACGGTAACAAATAAGTCCATTCCGTCAGTTCATGACTAACACTGTTAAAAATCATACTTGAACTGACAGAATTGCCCTTACAAGAGAAAAAAAAAAAAAAACACTCCTTTCTCTATAGTAAGGAGATCAGTCAAATGGAAATTAATCACTTCGTCCCTCTATAACCTATTATACCAACCCTGCAGCTGCAAAACAAAGCACCAGATTTTTGTCTTTATCGAAGAGCCCCTTTTTTTTCCCCATGAAATTAATCAAATCATTCTAAAAAATACCCAATAACCATAAATGGAATTGAGAGATACCTGAGCATTGTTGATCGATTGAGAGATAGCGAGTGTGAGTTTAGAGGTAATGTCACTGTGGGTGAGCGTATAAGTTCTCGGAAGATTTCCTGGGTGTTTCTTTTCATCTACTCCTAAGAACAGTACCTTCAGCTTCGATGCTTCGAAGATCGCCTGCCCAAAAAGCCGTGCAACCTGATCAAAGTAAAACCCCTCAAGAAATTAATTAAAACTTCAAGGAGAAACAAATGAGAAATCCCAAAACGAATTTTTACCGGAACAAGTGATCGGTTGTTCCTGGGCTTTTTGTCATAGATGAAGAGAGAACCCTTTTGTTCCCAGAGAGATGGTTTCAGTTGTGAGGGGAGAGGGAAGGTAGATGCAGAACCCATCTCAGAATGAATCAAATATGCGTCTAATTAGTCTTCTGGGGACTGAAAGCTCCGATCTTGGTAGAGAGGAGGCGATGACTTAAAAGGTTACAGGTTGGACTGTTTGGCTGTGTTTAGAGAGATTTTTGCTTTTCTTCTTCTTCGCTTTTGCTTTGCTTGCGTTGCTACTTTGATTTGCTTCGCGTTTACTGTTTGTCTTTAATAATTTGATTTCGGTGGGTAGCGGAAGTGACTATAGAGGAAAAGGGAAGGGCGGATGCGTGATGAAAGGGGGTTTTGTTTTGCGCAATTTCGGTGCGGCAGTGCACATGAAGACATACAAATAAGAAATAGATCAGGTGAAGGCTGCCATAGATAATAGTTCCTACGCAAGTTCAGGTTGCCTGAGAATGCCAGGATTGATCAGGTGAAGGCTGCCATGGATAATGGAGTGCTCACTGTTACTGTGCTCAAGGAAGAAGTGAAGAAGCCAGAAGTGAAGGCCATTGAAATCTCTGGCTAGGAGTTCTCATTATTACAAGAGAGAGAGAGAGAAAGGAGGAGAGAAAGGGATGCCTGCAACTCATCTGAGTTACAGGTGTTTTTTTTTTTTTTTTTTTTCTCTTGTAAGGGCAATTCCGTCAGTTCAAGTCTAATTTTTAACAGTGTTAGTCATGAACTGACGGAATGGGCTTATTTGTTACCATTTGCAAACCTCAGGGGGGTACGCAGAATTTTTCAAAACTAGGGGGTGAAAATATCCTTTCGTCAAACCTCAGGGGTGGTATGTGTAAATTTCCCTACATAAAATAATAGATTATATATGATTATTTGAACAAAGTGTTTTATCGAGTTTTGCAGGACCCGATCAGATGCACAGACGCTCTTATATGGACATGTACTATGGATTGGGGTTTGGCAATACATGTGTACATGCCCTAGATTCCATAATGATGGTGTTGATTAGTGGGGGGGGTTGTATATGATAATTTGTTATCATATAGGGAGTTATTTGGATTTGCTAAATTAATTGGTTCTTTATTTAATTAATGGATATGGTGCTAATTGTAATTATCCATAAATATTAAATAAAGTAACTAATTAATACTTTCTCTATTAGATTCTGCTTCTTCACCTTTTAGAAGCACTTTGAGTTTAAACAAAACTGTCAAACAAAGAGAGAGAGAGAGAGTCAGACTCTCACAGGGATTAATCTAATTCTATCAGGGTTTTTAATTAAACCCTGGCTGTATATAAGGGGACCAAAACGCAGAGGGGGGGCAGTGCTCCACGTTTTCTGCCTGGCCCCCTCTCTCCTGCGTTTTGGTCTCTCTCTCCCTCTTGTGATCTCTCTTCTTCTTCTTCTAGTTTCTCTACTGCAGTTGAGAGCTAGGGTTTGAGAAACCCAGATCTGTGCTAAAGAATTTGAGAGCATTTGGGATTGGCTTGAAGAACCTTGGTAGCACCATTGGAGGTTCAGATCTGTTTACTTGGAGCGCTCATTGGAGGAAGAACCATTGTCTATTGGAGGAGCAACACTTGAGGCTCACTAGGTTAGCAATTCTTTATTGATTCCTCCTGTTATTAATTATTAAATATTCATGGGATGAAAAAGAAACTCGAATCGATTTATTTTCGCTACGCATTCAGGTATGGGATGGATCCCTCTTGCCATGTGATGGATTAGAGGTGATTTTCTCCGTCCCTTTTGCGTTCCATAATTGCATGGGACACATCAGGGAAGGGAAAACCCTAACAAGGATGCACTAGGATTCCCATGGGAAACCATGGGAAACCCTAAAATCAAAATGGGGCGCCCATGGGACACCATGGGCTAACCCAGGGCATGCAATACCCTAATTGGTTTGTAATTGGTTTTCCTAGGGAACCATCGTTCTATCCCTGGACCGTAGTTTGACCTACAGGGCTTTGCCACAGAGTGGTACTATTTAGGGTGTTTCAATATTATACACATTATATTATGGGCAATTTGATTAAATAACAAATTGATTAGATTAATTTGGTAGATCGATATCCATTTTTTAAGTAATCAAGTAAGGAAAAAAAAAAAAAAAAGGGACAAATGATCAGAAAACTTTCAATGGCCCATGTGGTTTCGTTTGGATGAATTTTGAGGTATGGTTTTTTCTGGTGTGTCTGTTTTTTTTGTGCTCTTCGTTTTGATATGCAATTCAGTATATTTTGGATAAACAGAGACTATGGTTTTGATAGTTTTTATATTTTCCAATAATCTTGAATGCATGGTATAATGGGCGTGGAGCATCGGTTTGGGCTCCGGTTGGTCTTGTCTTGTTCGTATTTTCAAGACCAACCTATTGGTACCTGGTTTTAGCACGTTTGATACTTTCAGGGACCTGTTTTGGACGATTATATAATTTTGAGTATATTTGGACTATTTTAGGTTGACCACTGCCACTTTGACGATGAATGCGCATATCACAATACATTATGGACGTTTAATATGTTTACTTTCACTTATATTGCTGCATATCAAGTTGAAGAATTATGAGAGGGTAAAATGGTGATCCACCAAAGTGCCCCATTGAATCCTTTTATAGTTCTGTCAAGGCAGCGGAATAGATAACATTAGCCCAAAGGCAGGGTTGCCAAAGATTGACGATGTGATGTGCACATAGATTGGAAGGGATAGTGGTCTAAGGGTTATAGATGCCCAAAGGTGCTGGGATTTCTAAAAACTACTGATCTTTTCAAGGAAAGGCAGTGTATCCAAAGATAGTATACTCAAAGAATTTGGGATGCGTGGCTTAGGGGTTTTCTTATCACCCAAAGATAGAGGAAAATTTTCGAAAGTCATCGACATCTCGCGATAGTTTGCAGTGCGATAAATTATTATAAAATTGAGATACATAACTTAGGAGTTTTTCTATCACCCAAAGGTGGAGGAAAATTTCTGAAAGTTGTTGCTATCTCGCGGTACTTGTGGTGTGATAAAAACATGTGCATTTGACCCGAGAGGACAAAAATGTAATGTGATGATGATCATTATTTGTGTTTGCTAGTAGTTTGTATGAATTGTTTGCATTTGCTAGCTGATTTAATATGATCATGTTGTGCTTGGAATGTATATATATCATTTGTTTATTTGCATGAATGAATTTTTCTTCCACAGGATGTCTCTCCTAAATAATCTTTTGGCTTCTATTCCTGTTCTTTTTTGGAACAATTACAAAAGGTGGGTAGATGACCTAGAAATTAATCTGGGATTGCTTGATCTTGATATGGCTCTTCGATAACCAAAACCTGCTGATCTAACGGATGCGAGTACCAATGCTGAGATAACTAAGATGGAAAGGTGGGTGACAGCTAATTGGAAGTGCATACTAAATGAAGAAATCTATCCCAGTGTCGTTGCGTGACAGTGTTGAAATGAAAAGTACTGCCACCGAGTTTCTGAATTAGATAAATGCTATTTTTGAGATGTCTCAGAAGGCTGAGAAAGGGGATTTGATGAATCAGATTATGTGGGCTATATTCGATGGTATTGAGAATGTCAGAGAACATTTACTGAAGATGGCTTCCACTGCAAACAAGTTGAAGGATCTTGGGATGCCCATAGAAGAAGAACTTTTGATGCACCTTGCACTTAAATCTCTCCCAGATGTGTATGTGAATATAAAATCTACAAACGCTGCTCAGAAGGACAAATGGACCATGAAAGAACTGATATCTATCTGTGCGCAAGAAGAAGGGAACACGAAGAAGAAGAATTTTAAGAGTGCGAACCTGACTGAGAACAAAGGAGCGTCTGAAAGTGGAACAAAGAAAGAGAATCCAAAAATTTTCAAGAAAGGTAAGTATCATCCATACAATAAAGAAAGAAGGAGCGTTGGTGAAATTTCTTGCTACTGGTGTGATCAGAATGGACACATGAAAATGGACTGTAATGCACGAAAGGCCTGGTTGGAAAAGAAGAACGATGCAGAAGATGGCAAAAAAGGGGAATAAACTTTAGTTGAAGTAAAAAATATTTTATGCAAGCACTTTTAATTTGAATATTTGTTTTCAGACTTTTGTTGATTTGTTTGTTCTGCTTGATTAGTGGGAGTTTCACATTATTTTTATTTGATATGCTTGTTGAGTGGGAGAGCTTGAAGGATATATGTTTCGTTTTAATTATAATGCTTCTACTTGATATGATGAATAGCACTTGCATGTATGCATATGTTGTTTGATGTGTTGAAGGCCATTTTGGTCAAAGGATATTCAATTGGTGATAAGCCAAGTCGTTCGATTACCGGCGAATATGACGATATGCAAAGGTAATCTATGAGTCGTACAATGTTTATGATACGTTCGAGGACCCACAAAGAATGATGACGATATTTATGTGATCATAGACGTGTACGACATTCTTTGTACAAAATTATCTCAACGCGGTTCATGTTAGTAAGTAAATCTTTGTTTGTAGCTGACAGAAAGTGATATGCCGTATGTTGAGGTGTATTTTCTGTTGTTGCTCGACATTGATATATTTGCTAACTGGATCAAGATTTAGTAGCATTATAGTTGTATTGAGATTCCACGGCTACATCTAATAATGATGACCTTATAATTAATCTAGCCCAAGTGGGAGATTGTTAGATATTTTTCAAATGCGATGTGTGTGTTTAATTAATTATCGGGTCGATCATTGATGGGGATCAAGAAATACAAAGGCTGACGTGACTTGCTACTATTTTATTGAGATGGACCGGACCAGCTTGGCCCATTGTGGAAGTGGGTTAGGGTTTGGAGAGTATTATAAATACTAATGATGAGGGGTCCCTGCAGTCACTATTCTCTTTTCTCCTTTTTCCACAAGAAAGGGAGCTGTGGGAGAGTCTAGGAAACTGTAGAAGATCCCCATCGCGGTTATCCAAAATCATTCGAGGATTCACAACCATACTTTGTCGGATCATTATTGTTCTTCGGGGTTATCTTATTTGTTCTTCATCGGCGTACGTGGTGAAAGGTACACATCTCCCTCATGTTTATTTATTTGCATCACTGTGTTCTAGTTATCCATACAGAGATCTGGGATTAGGGTTTTGACGAAACCCATGGTTTTTCTTACAAATTGAGCCCAAATACCTAAACTAATCATTTTGTTGAATCTTTCTCTCATCAATATATACCATCTCATTATCTGTCTTATTGTAACTAAAATTACGCACCATATACTCCCTCTTTATTTTACTTAACTTAAAACCTTTTGATTCCAAAGTTGATCTCCATTGCTCTTACTTGGCGTTAATCATTGTTTTTGTCTCATCCACCAACACAATATCATTAGTGAAAAACATATACCAAGGAGCCTCATCTTGGATGTTTCTAATTAAATCATCTATGATAAGCACAAACAGATAAGGGCTTAAGGTTGATCCTTGATGTAGCCCAATTGTAATTGAAAATTTACTAGTACTTTGGCCCTCACCATTCTTACACTAGTCACCACATCTTCATTCATAAATATTTTTAATGATATCCACGTATTTACTTGAAACCCTTCTCTTTTCAAGGTTATGCCAGATTAGATCTCGAGGGAATATGTTGTAGGCTTTTTCTAGGTCAATAAACAAAATATGAAGATCCTTATTCTTTGACTCTCTATAGCTTTCCATGACCCTCCTAAGTAAATAAATAGCTTCCAACGTGGACCTGTCTGGCATAAAACTAAACTGATTATCTAAAATAAGATATTCTTTTCTCAAGTGAGTTTCTATAACCCTCTCCCATAACTTCATAGTATGGCTCGTTATTAAAAAAAATACAAAATGACATCTTTTGTAATTTTAGCTACTTAATCTACTCATTTTAAGCTGGAATCATACCAATGATATGCTTGCCTGATCCTCTATCACATAGACTATCCTCTATACTTCCATGTGGCAAATAGTAAAGCGTTATAATTCATTTGGCATAGTGACAGGAAGAAAAGCCTCATATTTAATTGCCCGGCCCCCACCCCAATCCTCCTACCCAGTGCAGTAGGAGAATCTATCCCATTACTTCATAGGACCCCTAATACTTACCAAGCAAGGGTTACCACCAACTATACTAAGCAGTTGATGGGGTTGCCTCTTTTCTTTATGGGTGATGTTAAAGGCTCCATTGGATCGACCACTTTCAAGGTGGCCCATTTAGTATTACCATTCGCAATTTGGTTCCTCTATAGCCGAGCTGCCTGTCCTGTGTCATGTTGTAAAGACACAGCAAGGCGCACAATGACCGCCGTACTCCTACCTGAGCGCCTTGCCTGAGTGGTGGTAAGGCGATCATCTTGCGCCTTACTGTGTCTACACAGCGCGGCAATAGAGGATCCGGATCCTTACTATTTGCTTCTAGTTTTGGTAAGAATTTTTGGAAGTTTGATGTTTTTCTTTCTCCATTGATGGATGTAATTCCAATTTTGTGGTTCGTTTTTAGTTTCTCCATGATTTTTCTTGTAAGCAAAAAGAAAGGAAAAAAAGGTAAGTCTCATAGACTCAAATTAGATTGGCCACTCCTTTATTGGAAAGAGAAAATCCTTGAATAGGGGGTGTAAATCAGTCTGATTATGGTTAATCGGTCTGGTTCCTAATCGGCCCCAACCTCTTGAGGCCCAGACCGGAACTGACAAATCAAATAATCAGTTCAATATATTTAATTAAATTGGGGCCAAATATCAATCCGCCTGGTCAGTTCTTATCCTTAATCAATCCCAATTAAGCAATTCTAAAATTGGTCCAAAGACCAAAAAAACCGGTTCATTAATTCAAAAGAGAGTGATTTTTTAGCTCATATATTCAATCCATACTCAATTTATGATCAAAACATAATTAAAATCCGTGGACTCAATAACTCATTATAAAATAAGTATGCTTGTTTGGCTCAGGGAGAGAATAGTAGTTAGTTGAAGAACAACACAACCGGTTCCTAATTAGTTATGAGTAATGACCAATAATTCAGTTTAGCTTGTTTCTAGTTCCAAAAATATATATCACCCTATCTCTAGGACCAAAACAGACCAATTGATTATTCGGTCCACTCGGTTCTAATTATAATGGGTTGGTTCCACTTCAATTGATCGGTTTGGTTCCAAGATTGACACCCTTACCCTTGAACATCATTTTCAAGCAACATCTATGCCTCGTCCTCCCTACTCCAGCATGGTGATGTGTTATTGGTGAAACCTAATCTCAGTTTTAATCTATAAAGTACTGTTGATTCTTTGGCAGCTGTTTCGCCTTTAAAACGCACGAAAGCGGTCAAAAACTGTATATCTCAAAGCTAAAGGCCTGTCACTTGAAGAGCTCGTCGAGATCTTTGGTTCGATATATTATTCGCCCTATGTTGGTTTGCACCTTTGACTAGACCGGGTGGACTTCTGGGGGCAATTTTGTACTTTTGTGAGTTATAGGGTTTTCTCTATATTGTAACGCGTGAAAACGCTATATATAGTGGTTATCACTTTGAGAGATGTTGAGAGGTTTTGTAATCGAAATAGTGGATCTGGACTATAGCTCGGACATGGATGTAACCTACCTTCTTGGGGGTGAACCAAATAAATTGTTGTCTTGTGTGTTTGTACTTTTTCTTTTTCTGTTGCAAATCGTCATTCTGCTACGTTGCAATTTCCTAACAAGATGGACGTTGCGCCAGCCGTTGGTTGATGCCAAGGCGTCGGCTATTATCTTCTCACTGGGATCCTCACCACCCCCTCCCTCACACATACGTATCCCTCCGATCCCCAGGCTCTCTATGGTTAATTTTTTTTTTTTTTATGAGAAAATAAAATATATTGAAAGACTACTTAGAAATAATGTACATAGATTGGGTTACTTGAGCAAATTTAGCTAGATTACTAGCAACTGCAATACAAAAAGGATCTCCCTTAGAAGTATAGTAGATATCAGGAGCTATGTCGTTTATGTACAACAAGTCTTTTAAACGAGACCATGGCCAAGGATTAGAAGTTGGAGATGGAAGAAGATCAGCGATCTGATCTTCTCTATGGTTATGAACCCCTTGCTTTGAAGTACTTCCCCCACTTATAGAAACATCCATATATAGGGCTGGGCCAATGTGAGCTCAAGCCCAGCCCACAATTAAGCCCTGGACATCTTGGGCCCTTGTTTTGTTTTGTTTATTTTTTTCCTTTTTTTTGGGTGGAGGGTGGCAGAGGAACGAAATTTTGCTGCTACAATAGTAGCAGGAATGTTCCTGCTACAAGGATAGCAGCCAAGGAAATGGGATCTTAAGGGGTATTTTAGAAAATAATAAAACCTAGGAGGGTATTTTGAACCCAAACGGGAAGTGAATAATTCCATTTCTTTGGCTGCTAGCCTTGTAGCAGGAACATTCCTGCTATGGGCATAGCAGCAAAAATTTTTCCGTGGGGGAGGGGAGAGATATCTAATATTGGGGTCGAGCTGGGATTTTTGAGCCAGAAAGAACAGAGCAATTCATGGGCCAATCCATAAAACAAGTTTGGACATACATCATACATAAAAAGATAATGCAAATTAACACGCTTAATTAAGATTTGACAGACAAATATTTCCAACAATTACAATCATGATAAACATTATACGGGAGAAAGAACATTAATCGAAGCATGCACCACACGCTGCCCTTACACCCAGACACAAAGGCACGCAAAATTACCACCGCACCCCTACGAATTTCCATCATAATCATAACAAGTACTACAATCTCTCTAGAGTTTGTGATCTTCAAATAGCTTAGATGGAAGCCGTGGAGTCAAAAGGATTTCAAGTGGGATTTTTCTAGGCATAGTGATGCCAAATCCTTCACTCATGTCCACTGGACCATTAGAGGGAGTCTCCAAATTAAATCTTTGCAATATACAAGCAAGTGCCAAATGCAAGACTTGAGTTGCAAAAGTGATACCTGGGCATGACTTTATACCAGTACCAAAAGGAATGTACTCAAAATGCTTACCTCTAACATCAACATCTACATGTCTAGTGAGAAATCTCTCTGGTTTGAATTCATAAGGATCCAACCACACACGAGGGTCTCTTTGTAACTTCCATAGATTTACAAGCAAACGTGTACCCTTGGGAATATGGTAGCTACCCACTTGACAATCTTCCATGGCCTCATGTGGTACTAATAGAGGTGCAGGAGGTTATAACCTCAATGTTTCCTTTATAATGGCATTGAGATACTCTATATTCTTGATGTCTGATTCATCCACTAATCTTTCTCTACCAACATGGATATCCAACTCATCTTGGATCTTTTTTAACACTTGGCGATTATTCATTAGTAAGGAGATCGTCCATACTAGGGTGAGAGATGTGGTATCAGAGCCAGCTGCCATGAGTTGCAGTGAATAGTGAAATGGACAGAAACAGTAAAGGGTGCATCTTGTCGTCATCAAGTAGGTGAACTAAGAAGTTGTAATTTTACTTTTTTGCCCCTTGTCTTATTCTCAAAAAATATTTTAGTCATAGTTAGGTAAGGCCAGATTTGATATGATTTTTTATTTCACTTTTGGATTGATTTTATGAAATAGTCAACAAATAGATTTTTTGGTCAAGAAATTGACATTGTTTTGGTTGTATCAATATGAAATATTTCAAGGATAAAAAAAAAGTCCATTTGATAGTTCAATTTCTGAGAATAGATTCTCTATGTTTCTTTGGAAAGGGTGAAGGTGGTGGTGAGACCATTAGGAGAAAAAGAAGGGTGTGTTTTATTTTTAACGTAAATTGCTATTTTGTCCATCAATTAACCATGTGCCCATTAAAGAGAAAGAGCGAAATCAAATGAAATAGGAATTCTGAAAAAGCTCCTCAACTATTTTAAAATTTCAATTCCACTTGATTTGTATTTCACTGCAGTAAGATGTAAAAATCAAACCAAACAATTTTCAAAATAGAAATCACCCCCCTGAAATTAAAATAGAAATCATACTAAATCAGGCCTAAAAAAAGGGTTTCCAAAATAAATTGAAAGTAACTTATCATCGTGTTATTTTCAAAAGTTGTCATTGTTCATGTGAAATGACAAGATCACTCCTATATTAAATACTTTTGGGAATAAGATAAGGGACAAAAAAATAAAGTTACAATCTTGTTGTAATAAATGTGAAATTGTGAAGAACATACCAGCACAGTTGCCTTGATGATGGTATCATCATCATAACTACACGTCAAATTTTCTTCAGAAAGGGTGGTTAGCATCACATCGATGAAGTCAAGCTCACCTTCTTCCTCGCCGGCCAACTTCTTAGCAATGTTACGACGATGTTCTTCGACCCAATTTCCCAATATACAATCGAATTCCTTAGCAAGAGACTTCATGGCTTTCAAATGTCCTCCCAAATCTAACCATTCACAAAAGGGTAATACATCAGAAGGAACAAACACCCCAAATTGATACCTTAGTTGAGCAATTACCCTTCTAAGTCTCTTAGCTTCATCTTCGTATCCGGTATTGATGTTTCCCAAATAACGTTTTCCGGCAATCATCTCAGTGATGATGTTTAAGCTCAGGTGATCAAACCACTCCTCCATCTCTACCTTCACTGGATGAGTACCTCCATTCTTGGCCCAAATTGAGTACAATTCTTTGATGGATATGTCTACAATAGTGATTCTTACATGCTTTAACTTGTCAAGACGAGCTTTGGAGAGGAGATTAAGAGTAGTTCTATTTCTGATTCCACGCCAATATGACCCATAAGGAGTGAAGGCAAACACTGCATGGTTATAGCCCAAATACTTGCCTGCAGCTACTTGAGGCCTTGTAGCAAAAACTCTATCATTTGTGGTGAAGCAATCCTTTACAAGCTCCCAACTACTCACAACAAGTGTTCGATGAATGCCAAGTCTAAGCATGAGGATTGGTCCATACTTATCAGCCATGACTGCAAGAGTTTTTGGAGGTGGTTCTTGTCCACCAATTAAATGAAGGTGACCTGAAATTGGTAAGGCACCAGATGGTGTAGGGACTTCATCTCTTCCTTTTGTTTTGTGATTGTTGAGCTTTCTTCTCCATAAGGTGTAGAGCAAGATTAAGGCAAAAACTGTTCCAATTGCTTGTATTTGAGTAAGAAATTCCATGGTTGATTGATACTGATTGAAGATTGAACCTCAACTTGGGTATTTGTATTATAGAAGTGAAGTTGCAGACATTTTTATTTAGTTTATTTGGATTGAGTGTGGGGGGAGATTAGTTGCATTTTTCCATTTTCTTAATTGGGAAAATCTTCATAGAATCACAGCACATCATTGGTGTTGTCATCGACGGGTCGGGAAAATTATCTCATCTCCTGCAATTCCCTGCCCGGTCCAATTCCCTAATGCCTGTTATCAGAGGGGGTGGACCCCATCCGGGTAGGGGTGGAATGGTCATTGTGCCCCCCTTGTTAGGGGCACTGGACCGGGTAGGGAATTACAAGGGATAAAGATCTCTGCTCTAGCCGCAACGGGTAATTATAACCCCTCTTCAAAACTATTTTATTTTATTGGGGGAGCGCTGGGACCACGCACATGCGGTAGCCAATGAGAGAGCTCACACTGGTATTAGGGGGCTGGATTTCCACATTTCATTGGGGGTGGGGCGATCATTTCGCCACCCACTGTATCTGGGCATGGCAACCCCCGAGAGAACATTTTCCCATTTTAAGGGAAAAAAACATGTGGCATCTTCTCCTCCCTTTGTGAAAAAGATTCTTTTGCCTTTTTGTGTCCAGTCGTGTGATTGATGTATACTACTAGATTATCGAAAGTTTACAGCTTAACCAACCCTCTCCTTGCTTGATATTGTGAATTAGGTTAAGATACACGATAACATGACATTAAGTACCCCAAAAAAAACAGTCTTAGTGTCTAATAAGTGCGGCCAATTAACTTGCATATATTATGTTATAAAAATGTGTAAGACAAATTTGGACCATTCGAAATGTGTGGAGATATTATTGCCACACCCACATCATTATCTAATTTAAAAGTTGAGGCCAAAATAAATTATTCTTTTGAGAAAATGTAGGTCACTTTCTTCTCATTGTTTCTTTCTTAATGGAGAAGGGAAATAATTCATTGCTTTAATTTTAAAAAATTCATGTTTACCAAAACAAAAAAAAAAAAAAAATGGAAAGTCATTGTCCTGCACGCCTAGGAAATTGGCAATTTCAAGTGGCTTTGCTAGTTGCGCCCGATCAATTGGAGTTGAAGGATTAAAATCCTCAGCAGTGCAGGTATCTTGCGGTGCACTGTAGTGCAGGCTTGGAAACTTGACACGTGGAAGAAGTTTCATCTAATGTGCAAGCTCAATGCAAGGCATGTTTTTTTTTCTTCTCGAGCTCGGCACCATTGAATGTCGCAACTTCCACGTGTTGAACTCTCAGGCTGGCACTTCGATCATCTCCAACTAGGGTTGCAACAGGATCGGGTTGGATCGGGCTTTATAAAACCCTAGCCTAACCCTAAGTCCCCTTAACTGGGCCCAGGCCCAACCCAACCTTGACTCAGGGCCTGAAAAATACAACCCTAACCTGCCCTCAGGGTCGGGCCAGGCTGATCCTGATTGGCCCTGATCATGGGGAGGGGGAAGGAAATGCATGGGCTGGACTAGGCCAGGGAGAAAACTATCAATTTTACTTAAAATAACATTATAATAAAATGTAATATATCACTTATTATCTTCATATATAATAAATTATATAACAAAATGTGGGTGAAGTTTAAAGTTTATAATATATATATATATATATATATATCAACAGATATTTTATAGTATAACTTAAAATAGGGTCAGGCCAGGCTTATCCCAAGGCCTCAACCTTGACCCGACCCAACCCTGACTTAGGGTCAGAAATTTCCAACCCTGACCCGCCCTCAAGGTCAAATATCTCAACCCAGGCCTTGTTCGGGCTCAGGGTGGGTTAGGGCGGGTTCGGGCCGACATGGCCAAACTTGCACCCCTATCTCCAACCATAAAACTGAATCTTTTGTTAACCAGAATCCACACTGTTTTTCTTTCTAATAGCCTTTAATTTGGCGAATTATTGGCAAATAATTCATTCGAACTAAATTTTAGGAATAATTCGTCCGAATCCAAACACTATCCAATGAATCGGAAAAATTCGTGCCCTTTCAACTTATTATGTGGATCACGTTGTATTCGGCCGATCCGAACTTTATCGGATTAATTCACATATATTATAGAAATGGAAGTAGACCCCCATTTACGGTTTGCAGGTGTAGTTGCTTAGGGTTCTCGTTGCTCAGATTCGTCAAGGCGAGGAAGAAGACTGAATGAGGAGATTCTAATAAGATCTACGCCCTGCTACCCTGTCCGTTGGCTCCGGCAACCGCTGCAACATGAAATCCGGCATCGCAACCTCTTAAATAACCCCTTCTCCTACTGCCTCATCCTCTGTTATCTTTTGTTTTGAGGTTCGAGCCCCAAATCACAAATTGGATAAAAGGCCATGAAATCCAGTTCTGTTTCCAATTACGACGAACTTTGTTTCTTTAATGTTTGTTAAATTTTGTTTTTCAATCTTATTTTTTGTTCTTCACTTCAAGATTAGGATGTCTCATTCAGCAGCACCTCTCTGACAATGAATTCTATTCTGTGATTTGAGATGATGTCATAACGGAGTTCAGGTTATTCAGCAACAACTCCGGCAAGAATTGGCTTGGGTTCTTTGTAGAGATTTCCATGGTTTTGAGTTTCCAGGTGGAAGGACGAAGGGTTTCTAGGAGCCTCCTCTATTACTTAGTTAGCTACTTCATTTCATATGCAGTGCATCTAAGAACCATGAACGGAGTATTGAAGGAAGTCTTTGGTTGCGTAAATCTGTTGGTGCAATTCTGAATTAAATTCCATGAAATCAGTTTCTGTGGATTCGTAACTTTGAAAGATTAACTGTTTGGTTATCTTGATTCTGTAACATGAATCTTCCTGAATAGCTGTTTGTTTACCTTGATTTTGATTATGTGACTTGATTCTTCCTGAAAAACTGTTTGGTTACTCAGAGTTTGTTAGTTGGATTCAATTGAAATCCAATTTAAAAACTGTTTGGTTCCTATGTTTTTGTCATTCGTTAACTCTTTTTCTAGCCCAACATTTGCAAGAAAAAAAGTTTCTCCAAACTAATTCCCTCCTCCCATACAAACTAATTGTCATTACCTTGCTATTCACACTACCTCCACTGTTTACCCACAAAAAAAAAAAAAAAAACACTAACCCACTACTTATGTAATTACCTTGCAATCCAACATAAGTAAAAAAATGTGAACAATCCATCACAATCACTAAATTCTTATATAGTTATTATAGTTCAACTGTCAAGTTGTAAGATTAAGTCTAAAAAATGAAAACCGAACACATCAAAAAGCCCACACATGGTTTTAATTGCCTCCTTTGTTGAAGTCAAGCTTGTGAACAACGTCAATGACATCTTTTTATGATCCATATATCCCAAAGAAAGAAATTGATGTGTGAGAGAGAAAAAGATAATGAAAAACACCACTTGAAATTGTGTAGATTATTGTCATAACTAACTATGTTTTGAATAGTTGAATAAAAATGGTCTTGATGGATTCAAACCATCAAACCTGGAACATGCTCATGTTCCAAGTGCTCTACCAATTTGAACTAAAGACCCATCAAGTGGAGCTTGAAATTTACAAATAACCATGAGACCTTGCCCACAAAATCTTTACATTCTATCCTCTTATTATAATAAAATACACATTTAAGACTAACCCATGGGCATTCTAAGGCCCAAATTCCAAACCTAACCCAGTTAACAAAACCAGTGTATAAATTTGATTTCTACCATGACTTCATACTGCTGGAAGAGATAGGAATTGTATAAATTTGATTTCATTCACCATCACTTCATAAGCTCTGTATAATACAGTCTATGCAATTTTGATATACCAACTTCCACTAAGACTTGACCTCTCCTAGTCATGATAGAACTCCCACAGAAAAAACACAATTGTTTCTCTAGTAGGGCTCGCAGAATCCCTAGTCGTATGTGTTCTCCACCTTTACAATATTGAAGGCTACCAAAAGGATTTTGACATCTTTTCAGCTGAAGCTGGAAGTAGGGTTGTACCTGGATTCTGTGCCCTGATTCGTTAACATTCATCATCTTTACACTTATTTTGCCTCTAGGATTGTCTACATACTTGTACAGTTTTGCACTTTTTCTCCTTATAATATACCATGTAAATCACTTGTCACCTTTGTATATTAGACCCTATATATTGATTTAATCAATTTTAGATGGAGCACTGGAATTTGAATCATAAATATATATACCTTATAAAGCTAGTTGGTTGTAGTAATTAAAACAAAAAACAGTTAATTAGTTACAAAAATATAATGCTACTAAATGCAATCATCCACTCTACAGTTTATTAATTGGAAAGATTGACATGATTGAGCTAATCGCTCAGGCACAACCATCCACTTCACAATGATGTTTTCATCTTTTAATCCACCTTTTTTCAAGATTTGGTAGGCATGGCAAACATCAGCCTAAGAAAAAAAATAGAGTTAAGGATTACTATATCAACATAACATTACTAAATCTAAAGAATCATCAAAGTAACAACTAAACAATCATATACAAATACCATTACAACTTTATCTCCAAAAAATATAAAAGAAATGTCACAAATCTCAAATCTGCAACTGCAAGTAGCATGAACTAATCATATGAGTGCATGGAAACTGATGTCAGGCACCACTCAATTGGAAACTGGATGTATCCCATAAAACTTCATCATTCACTCCTGTTCTTAATCTCTAGGTACTGGCTACTGCAAGACATGGTTTATACACCAAGTTAACATAAGCAATAAACTGTGAAGGCTCCTCCTCAGGCCATTATTAAATCTGTACAAAATAGTTCTGCTAAACCAGTTTAGCCAGATTGGATTGACCATGGATAGTGTTAAATATACTGGAGCTTCAATTAACATAATCAGAAAATACATTAAAAGATGTACCTTTCATTCTTAGAGAAAAAAGAAATAAGTCTATCAATTAACCCATTCCCAATAATCCTCTGCTCAGAACTAGCAAATTTTTTTTTTTCTGATGTTACATTTAGCCTAATTTGTAGATATTCAGAGCAAAATACTTCAATTCCATGCCACTTAAATAATAGATCATCTTGGAATTTCTTAATATTGTCATCATTCTTTTCTAATGCCATTTGATCTTGAAATTAAACTATTAAAATTAATTTCAAACAATACACAATCAGATGCAAGTATGGCAAAAGATGAACAACAACTTACAATTTTGGGTGGAGGGGGTGGGAGAGGAATAATAAATCAGAACAGAAGAGCGAGAGAAGAGAAGAAGAAACTCACCTTAACCAAATGTCTAGCAGGAAACGAAGCCTTAGTAGCTGGAAACCGCCTTGAAGAGAAACACAACAAAAATTAAAATCAAATGAGGAACCCTAACTAGGACATAGAAGCATAGATTTGAAAAAAAAAAGGCAAAAAATTATAAATCGGTCACAGAGGGACAGAGTGAGAGGAGCGAGAGCGAGGGAGAGAGAGAGAGAGAGCAGAGAGCAGAGAGCAGAGATTGTTACCTTCGATCGGTGGTGAGCTTCAGTGCCCCTTCCCCGCTCAGTCCTAGGTTTTTTCGTTCTAGAGCTTCAACTGAATCGTGAATTTGGAATCACCCAAAAATCTCATTTTTATATACGGTATCTCAATTGTGAGATTCACCTTATCAGGTGAGTTCCACAACGAATCCCTCTACCGTTGAAATGTGGAATTAGATAGATTCTGTAGAATCATGTTCCAATTACACCAAACAGTTTTCAAATATTAGGATCATGATTCTACGAAATCTAATTCTTCTGATTTACGTAACCAAACACTTCCAAAGGTAACGACGGTCAACCACCTCACAGGAAGAACCAAACCAACAGTCATCCAATCCAAGATAAAATCCTTAGCAAGCTTGGAAGACTAAAAGAAATTTTAAACATTCTTCACCCAAAACCCATTCAACTAGACTTGTCGCTGTACTCACCAATTTCTCAGTTCAACATTAATTCAAGAGTGGAGAAAGAAGGTTGATTTGTCCATGACCATATTTTGCAAAATGGGATCAATTGCATTTCAAATCAAGCTGGCGGTCTTATATTAAAAATTGGAGATATTAACGTTGCTTATGACATGTTTGATAAAATGTCTAGCACAAGTGTTGTGCCTTGGACCACCTTGATTTATGGGTTTACTCAAAATAGATATTCAAAGATTGCTCTGAAGGTTTTCAAGTTATGCATTGTTCTGGTGTTAAGAGTTGTTATCCCAATCCTATTACTTGTATAATATGTACATATTATATATAATTAGATAATAATGCGAAACATTATGATATTAATATTAAAAATAACATCCGAATTTTTGTCTAAAATTTGTTCTTGGTAACTATGGACATGCTCCTCAAAACCTTATGGTGACCTTTGTGAGGTTTCTTAATTACTCCATTAACATAACTATGTGCAAGAGATTAATGAAGAAGAGGAATGAATTCTTACATCTTTCATGATTGTACAAGCTCCGTGCCATATTGTTCAACTCATAGTTGGAAAATCAGGTTTTAACTCGGCGAGTCACCAAAGTCAAGTCAAAAAATGGTAAAACCTGAGGAGAGCCAAGTCCATAAATTAGTCCAAAATGCTAATAAATTTTTGGGAAGAAAGAGATCGCCGCGTGAGCCTCTAGAGTCTGTACATGCGCAATGGTCAATGGGAGTGCACGCACAAGCATCGCTTTGGGCTGGATTTCTGCTTTTCCATTAGGGCAGCGTGGTACTTTTGCATGCTTCTATGTCTAGGCGCAAGAGCCACGCACACCACTGATCTAGATCGGCTTTGATCGGATTTGGCGACTCCAGTTGATGGTCGGATTCTTTCTCCATTAACCGTTCCACCAAATATATGCTATTCTTTCTCAACCCTCCTTCCCATTTTTCCTCCATTAATCCCTCACAAAACTGCTTCCTCTCTCTCTCTTGAGATGTTTTTACAACCACAAAGGCTTGTCTTTTCACCTATCTCTCTCTCTCAATAGACAATGTCTATCCGTAGATCTTATGAGGCCCATGAATTTCAACTCTGAAGAATCTATTGCTAGAGCCCATTCAGCCATTGAATCCCTCTCTCCTATCCTTGGTGATCATCTACCTCCTTCTCTCTCCTCTGAAAATCCTGCCTCCTCGCTCCTCCACGACATTGAACTTGTAGCCAAGATCTCATCACACCTCCGCCAACCCAATTCCGGTGCCGGCAATAATCCCCTCTGTTGTATTGAGGTTCTTGCTGATCATCTCTGGAATTTACCTCTCTCGAGCCATTTCTCGAAAACCCCTAGCCGGATTCGAGGTTTTACTCTTAGCTGTCTATTCCAGACCTTTATATGCTCCAATTCCTGGGCAGGTCCATTTTCCCAAGTTTCTCTAATAGAAGGGGGCAAAAATGACCACCCTACCCCTGTCGAACACACAGCCTGGGTGGAGTCCACCCCCTCTATTAGAGGAACTTGGGGAAATGGAGCGGGCAGGAAATGGAGAAGATTAAAATATCTCTATTCCCATGAGACCACATCAAGAGCTGGCCAAGCGATCACAGTTACCATCCCATGAATTTCACGTTCAAGTATATATCATGAATCCAAAGTCTCTACCAAAAGCAATGCTAGTGGCCTCAATGTAGTTGGGTTGTCAGATCCAGATCCTCCACTGCCAAGCTGCCCCGTCCTGCTGTGCTACGTAGACACAACAAGATGAGAAATGACTGCCTTACCCCCACTCGAGTAAGGCGCTTGGGTAGGGGTAAGACGGTCATTTCATGCCTTGCTATGTCTATGCAGCATGATGCAGGACGGGCAGCTCGGCAGTAGAGGATCCAAATTGCAGGCACTTAGAGCCCCATGGCACTGTTAGAGCAACAAAGAGGGCCCGTATTGTTGGTGTGGCCTTAGAGTTGTATTTTACAAAGATTGCCCTCATGCCCATAGGCTCTAAGATTGATTTTTTGTGAGTTTTGTGTGGCTTGGGCAGGTCAATATGGGGATATGTTAAGGAGGTTGAAGATGAAGGTGTAGTTAATGGTGGAGGAGAAGGGGGGGAAGGATTCCTTTGCCTTGGGAACTTCTGCAGCCAATTTTGAGGGTATTGGCAAACAATTCAGAAGAGCTGATACAGGCTGCGCTTGCGGCCTCTAGGTGTTTATATGCAAGGGCATTACATGATGTTAACCCTAGAGTTATTCTAGCAATTGAAAGTCTTCTCAAGCTGGGAAGATTGCAATGGATTCAAGCGATAAAATAGATCCAACCGAGATCTTTATAGAAGATGGTGTCATCACCTTCTAATGTTTCTGTATTTTGGTTCTTTTGTTTTTATCTTTAAAATGGGCAAAAGAATGGCACCTGGTCGCACAGTGCTTGCCGCCCCTAAGCCCAAACACAGGGGCGTGCAAAATGACCGGTACACCATTTTTGACTTGAGAAGCATGCATTTCCTCCTTTGAATCCATTGAATTTAGTTATGCTAACTTGAGAGTATTTATACAATGTAAGGGTTAGAACTTAGCAAGCAATTTGTTTGCTTGTATTTATCTTTCAATTTGCATATGCAACTTTGAGTAAACATTTAAGGCAAGTCCCCTCAAAGCATGATTGTCAAATTAAGTCCAATATCTAAAGTGGGAAAATCAACCCACCCACCCACACACACACACTCCCTTATCCCGAATCCAATTCCTCTCCAATGACATTTGACCACTAGAATCAATCTCCCACCATCCATGGGGTGTGGATCACACCCCATGGAATATCGTCGTCACGATCCTACCAGAATATGGGTTCTGACAAACTGAGATTGGAGAGTATTACATTAAAAAGGAAAAACTTGTAATTCGAGGTTTCCATTTTTCATCTAAGGTAGAGAAAATTTTGCAAATTTCATGACAGAGCAGCATATTTGTCAGAACAATCTTTCGAAGTGCAGAAGTGGTTGAAGGTAGGGATTGCAGAGGGGGTTGGAGAAGAAAAAGAGAGACAGTGTTGCAGAAAGGGGATATTGGAGTAGGGTTGTAGATGGGGGGTGGGGTGCGGTTGTGGAATAGGGTGAGGTTGGGGTTGCAGATGAAGGGCGACAAGTTGTAAAGTGGGTGGTTGTTCGGTTGCTGTCTTTTAAAGAAGTGGAGGAAGGAGGAAAAAAAAAAGAAAGAGAGATGAAGAAAATGAATAAAAAACATGTGAATTCCACATTATTATGTGATTTGAAAAAGGAAAAGAGAATGCTACCTGCGCATGTGCGATGCTCTGCCCTTGCTCAGAGATAGGCATGCAAAATGACCGTTGTCTACGAGAAATATTGTCTTTTCATAGGGTGCGACCGTCTTGTGCTTAGCGAAATTTGGACTTTTCGTCATGCGTTGCTTTAACTAGAAAGATGAACTTTTCATCTTCCTACCAGGCATGCTAAGCATAGGGGTGCAAGTTTGGCCCTGTCGGCCCGAGCTTGCCCAAAGCTCAAACATGGCTTGGGCTGGATTTTTCAACTCTGAGGGCTGGTTAGGGTTGCGCTGGGCTAGGGTTAAGGCCTTGGGTAAGCCCGGTCCAGCCCGGCCCTGTGTTAGGTTATGCTTTACAATTGAGTGTTTACATATTACAATTTTTGTTTAGTATCTAATTATCTATTGGTTTAAAAAAAATAGAGTCTAATTATCTATTGAACGAAAGTGTTTAAAATTTTAAGATTAGACTAAGTTTTTTAACCCAAAGAAAAATCTAATAGTCAATTAAGTATGAAGAAACAAACCAATACCCAATCACATATTTTCTTTTTTTTTTTTTGGTACAAGGGAAATTTACTGAGAAAGGGGGTGTGTACAAGCAGCAGCTTCACGAGAATAGAGCTCAAGAAGCCACTGAGTGGAAAGAGGCTAATCTGTCAAACACACCAATGACAGGGCTTTCTTGGCTAGGGCATCGGCAACACCATTAATAGCCCTAGAAATATAGTGAAAAGAAATAGAAGAAAAGGAAGCAGAGAGCTTCCAAATGTCACCAAGCACCACAGCTGAATCAATAGGGGTTGTATACGAGTGATCCAAGATATAGTTCACAACCTCTCTACAATCTGACTCAACCTGAACCTGCGTGAGACCTAACTCAAGAGCCAGCCGCAGAGCAGCACAAACAGCCAGCAGTTCTCCTTGAAGAGCTGAATTGAAACACATGGGAATGGAAACAAACTTTCTCTGATTACCAGCATGATCTCGCAAAACCAATCCCAGACCACCCTTTGCATTGTCTTGCGGGAGAGTAGCATCGCAGTTTATCTTAGTAATACTTGTTGGAGGTACAGTCCAGACATGAGGGGGGGAGTCTCTATCTGCAACCTGAGACTAATTCGAGAGGCCTGCAGGCTTCCCAACCTCTACAAATTCCAAATAAGCCTTGTTTGCCATGGAGATGACTTATGGGGGAGTCCAGTAGATAGAATTGGAGCACAACTCATTCTGAGCTCTCCACAGGTACCAGCACAAGAAGGCTACCTTCGACAGTGCCTCATGCACCAACCTTTTGTCATGTCGAAACACGACATCCCAGCTACCTAACCAGCCAACAATGGTGGGAGTTACATCCGTAGGAGGGGAATAATGAAGAGAACTTCCATGCCAAACCGCTCTTGCGCAGGGACAATCCAACAACAGATGATCCCCAATTTCCTTCTCAAATCCACGGCGTGGGCACACTGGATCAATGGGAATGTGTCGGGCATGAAGGCCTGAGCCTGTTGGGAGTCCTTCATTGCAAGTTCTCCAAATAAAGGCTTTTATCTTCGGCAGAGTATCAATCTTCCAGATTCTCCTCCAAACCATTTCTGGAATCATCTCCCAGTTGCGAACTTTAGATGTTGCTGCCCTTGATCTCTGGTCCTCCTCCTCCTTCTTCGCAAGAAGCCAATATGCCGACTTCATAAAGAAGCGCCCATCCTTGGAGGCACCCCAGACCTGAATATCCTCTTCAGCGAAGAAACTAAGAGAGATCTTTAAAATAGCATTAACCTCCGCAAGTTGAAACAGGCGCTGTAAGAGGCTAGTCTTCCACGTGCGGCTAGTTGGATCAATTAAGTCAGTAACAAAAGTGAGCCCACAGTCCACGGGCCTTTGGGATTGCACCTTATAGTTGGGCAGCGAAGGGATCCAATTGTCCTTCCAAATATCAACCTTACGGCCATCACCAATTTTCCACAATAAACCATCCAAAAAGCACCGCCCTCCCCTCCAGCATACTTCTCCAACCCCACGAAGGGCGATTACCCAATTTTGAATGCAAGAAATCAGTGGCAAGGTAGTAAATAGACTTGATAAATTTAGCCTAGTAAGAATTTGGAGTTGACCACAAACGCCAAGCCGCCTTTGCTAAGAGAACTCGATTCTGCAGCCTTGTATCTTTAAAGCCCAACCCACCAATTGATTTTGGTTTGCATAATCTCGGCCAAGAAATCCAATGGGTCCTTCTATTTCTTTCAGCATTACCCCAATAGAAATTTGAGGATGCCCTCTTGATGGCATTGTGAAACGAGACAGGCAACTTGAAGTGGGATCTTGCAAAATTTGACATGGGGTATATAGCTGATTTCAAGAGGACCTCCCTGCCAGCATGAGAAAACAAACTGCCCTTCCACTCCTGTAGTTTATTCATAGTTTTCTCCTTCACTTCATTGAAAATGGTCTTCTTTGAGCTATCAAAGTCAGTTGGCAATCCCAAATATTTCGATGGGCCTTCTCCATATTTCACCTTTAGCACCCTTGAAAACCATTTTTTGAATTTAACATGGGTGTTTGGACTGAAAGCTAGACTTCTGCAAATTAATGACTTGGCCCATCGCTTTACAATAAAGATCTAAGCACTCCTTAAGAGAGTTCACTTCCTGCCACTTTAGAAGAGAGTAAACAGTCGTCAGCAAAAAGAAAATGTGTGATGGCAGCTCCCCTATGCCTCACCCTAACACCGTGAAGATTCCCTGCAGCCTTAGCTCTTTTAATAACAGCAGTAAGAGCTTGAGAACATAAAATGAAAATAGCAGGTGAGATTGGGTCTCTCTGTCTAATCCCCCTTGTCGGGATGATATTACCCGTTATGCAGCCATTAATAAGGAGATTATAAGTGACTGTCTTAATACAAGACATCACCCGGTCAACCCAAAGCCGATCAAAGCCCAACTTTAAGAGCATATCTTCCACGAAGTTCCACTCCAACCTATCTTCCACGAAGTTCCACTCCAACCTATCATATGCCTTTCGCATCTCAAGCTTAAGGGCTAGGAAACTGTGTTTACCTCGCTTCTGCTTCTTATTTTTAATGCATAGGAAAAAGCAAATGAAAAAAAAAAAAGGGTCAACTAGGGTTGCAAAAATAGTGTCAATTAGGGTCAACTCGGCCTAGCCCAGCCCAATCAGGGTCAATCAAGGCCGGGTAGGGTTGGGCCTGGGCTGGGATATCTCAACCCAACCTAAGGCTGGGTTGGGTTTGGGTTGAACTAAGATGACTTAGGGTTGAACTGGGGTTTTAAAAAACCCGGTCTAACCCGGCCTTGTTTCACCCCTAGCTAAGCATAACTAAAAATAAATGGATGATCTGAATCTGCCACGTGAGTCCTCCACAGAATACCCCGTCACTCCAGGCTTCAAAGCCTACACTCGACAGCGCCGTAACAGAACACCATTGGCAGCGAAAACAGAAGCAATTTGCAACTGAGCGATCCAGCTTAAGAACACATCGAAATAAGGGCGATGTTGAGGGCTTCTCACTTCCAATCTCTTGCATCTCCAAATCTCTGCACTCTCAGATTCTCTCTGTTGTCCTCTCTCTGTGTCTCATCATTTTTAAAACCTCATAAGTTCTCTTCACTTGCTTTGTTGTCGACATCTCTTCCCAAAAGCTTCACGCACCCGTCACCTTCTCTTCCTTCGCAGAGCTTCGGGTGGGCCTTTCCCATGGTTGGCAATGCAAGGCTGAACGGAATAGGTCAGTAATTTCGGTAAAACTCATTTTGTTAACATCTTGTTTCGTTTCTGTTTCAACTTCCAATAGTTTTTTTTTTTCCAGCTTGAATTTAATGGTTAATTGCTTATGTGACATTTCTTTGTTTCTTGACAAACGCTTCGTTTCATTCTTTGTCATGGTTTGTTGTGCTGTAAATTGTGGTGTTTCTCTACTCTGTAGAAAGATTTTTACGTTTATTTTTAGAGGTTTTGCTTTCTGAGAATTGCAAACTAGGAACTGTATGATCTTTTTTGGAGGAAAAAGAATAAGAAAAGGATGCCTATAATGTTCTCACTCTTAATTGTTTATTATTGATTATTGAGTGGTTTCCATTAAAAGGACATGTTTTGTTTAACTTTTTCCACATAATAATGTACTCACTTGAGAGTAGTTTTGTTGGCTGAATTTTTTTAAAGAGATGGTTCATTTCCAAATTTTACTTCGGTCTTAAGACCGTTGTTGAATGAGGAAACTATTCTACTTTTGCTCCAGGCGAAGATGGATTCTACCAGTGCCTTGGTAATCCAAGGACTTTTAAAAATGCAAAGATTGCAATGCCAAGAAAATGAAGAAGAAATCAAATTACTTGCTTTACAGAACATATTTGTTGAAGTCATTACAACTTGACAAATCCGAAATTGATGAGGCTTACAACTTGGTATTCACACTGAAACCACTACTCTACGACCAAATTGCTAGCAATATAGAAACGAATTTGTTGAAGTCTTCACAACTCTCCCATCCACGAACTGTTGAAGCTTGCAACTTGATGATAATTGATGTCTTTTGAAGCAAGCCAAAAGACATATAGATGGGTGAAAATCTACATTACACTACTTCTAAAAAATAAAAATAAAAGATAAAAGATAAAGACTTGTTTGATTGATTTGTTGGATCTTTTATTTGTTGCTGGGCTTCCTCTTTTATAAGCAGCCTAGTAGTTAGGGTAGTTCCTGTCAGCAACTGCTCCTATCCAAATTTGAAATTTAAATAATTCCTTGGGAACGGTTTGCATCTGTATTTGTTTAACCCGATTGTACGGCCCAGTGATGACCAAAATAGGGGTGTAAACAATGCCCCTCACAATCCCGTTGAACGGTGTCATCACGCTAGTTCGATGGGATTGTGTATATACGACCGTATTCGGTCAGGGAAGCCAAGGCCGTGCAATTGGCTTGGGATAGATGCAACTTGAAATTTGCATTAACTCGGTCGAGTGTATTTTCCGATTTATTTCGGAATCTACAGTGACCAATTCTATTGCCAATTCCATTCTTTGGAAACTTTGTATTGACCGAAATGAATCGGTCATTTTTTTTTGTATTATGCACTTGACCGATTTTGTTTGTGCATTGAAAGAAATCACAAAATAGTGACCGAAATAAGATCGGTCAAACACTCCAAATCCAATCGGCTTCCACATCATGTCCAAATCTCACCCGAGGCCACCGCTCCACTGTCTTCTCTTCCATTTTTTTTTTCTTTCTTTATCTGTCTTTGATGCTAGTTTAGAAAATCACAAAGACTTAACTTTAGAAGAAGAAGAGCGTAAGAGTGGTTGCTCTTGGTGACTAGATTGTCGAGCGATCTGGTAAGGAACTTGAGAAGGAGCCCAAGTTCTTGAAGAACGTGATGATAGCTTCGGGAAGATGGTTGTAACCAAGTTCATGGTTGGTGAAACCTTCTCTAATTACCCACTACTTGAGCGTTTTGCTGTCAAGCCTCTTCATTACTGACCCTTTCAATCTCTCCTCTGTTCCAATTTCTCTTTCTCTTTATCCGTCTTTGTTTCAGGTTTGCAAAACCACAGACTATCAACTTTAGAAGAGCGAATCTCCAAGATTATACATAGCGGACCGAACATTGATAGAGATTTGAAGCTGTTGAAGACTTGAAGGCAATTGGTGAAGACAGAAGGGAACTGGTTCGCAACGGTCTCTTCCTTCTCACTCTCGGTCATGTTTCCGAAAGCGGTTGCAACGGTTGTTGTTGGAGCCGAATTATTTGCACCAGAAATGGCTCACGATTGTTGGGTCGTTGGGCTTGTTCCTTTGAGCGCTTCACGTTGACGTTACAAGAGGCTGTTGCAACTTCGAATCAATCATGCGCTTTCAAGTTTCTTGTAATGTTGTTGAAAGCACCAATTGCACTCATCAGTCTGGTTTCAGCCATCGAGTATTGAATTAAAGACAAACATTGTGATAAAAAACCATTTCACAATAATGTTTTTAATGGACTCAATTTCATGAATTGGTGGAGCATTGTATTGAATATTGACCGTGTATGTCGGTCACTACACAGGGCTGAACACCTGTATTACCTGGTTCGGGGCTGAGTTCCTTCGAAAGGTTCTCCGCATTTGCCCCTTGCTTCAGACAAAATTGAAACAAACTTTCTCCTTGCTTAATGAGGACCAAATGAGGTATGATCATTGGCCAGAAAATATATTGTCGGCCATCCAAAACAACAGCCGCAAGGCCGATGCATAAACCGTGCCCCTTGACGATGGGTTACGGCATCTTGGTGCTCATTTACAATGGGATTTGCCCCTGGTTGAGCACCATTTCAGTGCCTGATTTGGGATTGGATTCCCTTCATCGACATTTCTTCTTCTTGGCAATAAGATCCAATTATGGCTAGTGTCCCACTGGGTATGCCAAAAATGTTTCCTCCAAATTTTACTTCGGTCTTAAGACCATTGTTGAATGAGGAAACTATTCTACTTTTGCTCCAGGCGAAGATGGATTCTACCAGTGCCTTGGTAATCTAAGGACTTTTAAAAATGCAAAGATTGCAATGCCAAGAAGATGATGAAGAAATCAATTACTTACTTTAAAGAACATATTTTTTGAAGTCATTACAACTTGACAAATTCGAAATTGATGAGACTTACAACTTGGTATTTACACTACCACTACTTTACGATCAAATTGCTAACAACATAGAAACGAATTTGTTGAAGTCTTCACAACTCTCCTAACCACGAACTATTGAAGCTTGCAACTTGATGATAATGAATGTCTTTTGAAGCAAGCCAAAAGACATAGAGATGGGTGAATATCTACATTACACTACTCCTAAAAAAGAAAAAAAAAAAGAAGATAAAAGATAAAGACTTGTTTGATTGATTTGTTGGATCTTTTATTTGTTGCTAGGCTTCCTCTTTTTTAAGCAGCCTGGTAGTTAGGGTAGTTCCTGTCAGCAACTACTCCTATTCAAATTTGAAATTTGAAATTTGAATAATTCCTTGGGAATGGTTTGCAACCGTATTTGTTTAACGCGATTGTACGGCCCAGTGATGACCGAAATAGGGGTGTAAACAGATTTAAGTTCTTTGCGATCAGTTGTTGCATTAACTATTAATTCTATGTGTCTCCTTCAATTCATCATTTAGTTTTGTTTATTTCCCTTTTAGATTATATATATGCGAATTGACTTATAAAGGGACTGCGGTGTTAGTGGTAAATGGTAATCCCATGGAGTCTGTGGTTTAAATATACATATAAACTTCTGTTTAAGTACTTACCATCTTACCATTAATACTCTCATTTCATGGGCTTGTTTTGACTCTCTGGTATTTCTTAGACTTTGATGCATGAGGATCGCATGTGCTATAATTTATATCAGAAAAGATAAATTTCTTTTGGTAGTTTACCCTGTATTAGGAGTTGCTCATTTTTCATCTCTTTCAGCTTCATTTAGTACTGGAAACAATGTCGGAGGAGGAGGAGGAGGAGGAGGAGGAGGAGGTGGTCGACCTAGGGAAATATTGGTGCAGCACTTACTTGTTAGTGAAGAGAATCTCAAGCTGCTGCTGGAGGTCCAACAGAAAATTTCAGGAGGTTAGCTCACATAATGTTAGCTTATCCAAATGAATATAACTTTGCTTTCTTTAGTGAAAATTCTCACAATATAAAGTTTATATTTATTAATTGTGGATTGTTTGTGAACTTTTGTCATTATTGTGTTGAATTTGAGGAAACTATATTATTTCATGAATGCAGTTTCACCAATGAATTTCCTGGGCTAAGGTAATGTTTTACCTTTTTATATCTGTAAACATGGTAACTCACATGAATCAACAATTCACAAATTCATATGTGCTAAGAATGTAATATTGTTTCTAAAAGTCTTGTGCTTCAGTCAATAGTAAGATATTTCCTTGTAAGTGTGCTGCTTTGCATGTTTTTGTTCTGATGAAAACCAGAGTAGGGAGAAAATAGGCTGTAAAACCCCTAAATAGGATATACTTAGAGATTACACGATAATAAATTTAGAAACCAACCCTAACCCAAATGATGTAGGAAAACATCAGAAGTGGGCTTATTTTCACTGTAAGGTTGGGTTACATATGTGTTGGGCCTTTGGTACAAGGAGTTTTTCATTGTATTGGGTCACTTTAATGGGTCTGAATATGGGTAGGAGCTAGGAATATGAGATTAGTGTGGTAAGATTAGTTTAGTCTAAATCCTTGGGGTTATTTGAGTCGGTCTTTATTGTCCTTTTTGTGTTAGAAGTTATTTAAGTCTAATCCTAAAATCATTAGGAATTTGAGTCCAGATTTCATTCAAAGTCTGCATTATGTTTAGAGTCCTAGTTTGAGTAGGAACTGTCAAATATGTGTATGGTTTTACTATTTCAATCAGTAGGTTGTATTCCAAGTCAGTTTAGGATTGTTAGAAGTTTAGTTTCTGAATTCTATATATAGATGTAATGGCCTGTGGCGTAACCACAAATTTATGATTAATATTATTGAAGTTTTCTTCAAGATTTGGCTGTGTGAATTCATGGTATGTTGGATGGATTTCTAGTAGCGCAAGCATGGTTCAAAATTTTGACTGAAATGCCAAAATTTTGGTGAAATATGGATTCAACAAGGATAGAAATGAAATGTCTATCGAAATTTACAGCAACAATAAAATTAGCCCAACTTAATGGGATCGGCTACATGGATCGAAACAAAACCAAGTAGTGAAACAGAGTTCTAACCAAGAAAGGGAAAGAGGTGAGAAATGAAAAATGAAATGTCTATCAAAATTTACCGAAATAAATTCCCCCGAAATCCTAAATTTTTATACTTGGTGCTGAAGTGGATTCCTTAGTGGAAGTGTGGATTCTCTTCAAAGGTTAAGTGGATTCATGCTTTATTATTTTCTTATAAAATCTTTTATTCTATTTCCTTATCAATCTACTTGTCAGTTTACCTTATTCTTTCTAATCTGCGGTACCCTTGTTGCTGGTCAGTTTCAGCTTGCTTTAATGATGTAGATTGTAGAACAGTCTAGTGTTTCAAAATCTTGGTCTGAACTACAATTAAGGGTGGTAGGAAAAAGGTAGGATGGATTAGGATTTTAATGAAAAGTAAAAAAATAGGGAAATTGTAAGGGAAAGCTACTGTTTTGGGATTGTGAACAGTACTCATGAACAATAACTTAAAAGAAAAAGACAAGAGAGGAGGGGAGAGAAGAGATCAAGAAGGGAGAGAAAACTGGCCGCATAGGCAATTGCCAAATTAAGTGGACTTTAATCCATTCTATTCCATAGTTGAGGGGGGGGGGTGTTATTGTTGTTGCATATTTATAAGAAAACAAAAGCAAGCCTCCTAAATCTAAAGCTCTTAGGTAGCTAGACTATCTAACAAGGACTCTTAAATACTTCACTAATTAGAATTGTTGAACTGTAAATCTTCTAGATGGCATCTAGATAATTTGGGCCCCACACAACTAACCAAAAGAGAACTCTTTAATGACTACACTAAAGCCAAGTACACTACCTAATGGGCCTGACTACTAATTAAATATCTATTTTCATATACCCCTTTAGACCCACTTTTGAGCCTTACAATTCGACCCATTACAAATAAATCCAAAGAATTAAAAGCCCATACCCAATAGATATTAAAATATAACCATTTTTTTTGGACCGGGCCTGCATTATTTAATCTCTTATATTTCCCTCATAGCTAATCAGATTTACATCAAACTTAGTATAGTAGTTTCTGTTTACATATTCTCTTGAATACAATTCTGAAAATATGGATCAGATCTTTTGAGTATTTGAGTTCCAGCAGATCTGCAACTGGGTTGGCCTAGTCTCTCTAGGATTTCTCTGTGCATCCTTGTTTAGGCCTCTGTTTGCTGAGATATTTCGCAGACAGAGTCCATCAATCTATAAGACCAACTTATCTGATTATCAGGCCTTTCTGATCATTCTAGTTCAAGTAATTTAAGTTCTCTCGTGTTCTCTAGTTACTGTGTTTTGGTTATCCAGCTTCTGCAAATCTAGTTCTAGTGTGGGACTGGTGTTGCTTTACCTACTATTTAATTAGATAACACAATATGCAACCATTCGTATCTCTGAGATTGTGATGTGACACACTGACGCAGTATATCCCAAGTACCTTATTACAACAGACATGATTTATCTCCCTCATATGTTCTCTAATTGTATTTAGAATATAGTTGAGGTTTGAGAGAAATTTGTTTTGTCAATTTTGCAGTTGTGAAATCACGTTTCCTTATGCGGTTTGATGTATTGCTCCATTTTAGGAGTGGACCTGAGTGACTTGGCTGTGGAATACTCAATTTGCCCGTCCAAAGAACAGGGAGGAATGCTCGGGTGGGTGCGGAAGGGCCAAATGGTACATTTAATTAGATATCTGAGTTCTGGTTTGTTTATAAGCTCTGTATATAATAAGATATCTTAGCAAGTAGAAGAAAAATTTTTTTGTACCCTTATCCATTAGGATCATAAAATCTGAGATATGAATCATCTTTTCTTCTCCCCCCTCTTCTAAACAGAAAAGGGAAATTTAACCATTATTTTCAGACGTTAACTATTGAAGTTCTTAAAAATAGCTGTCTTTGAGGTTTTACCTTTAAAAGAAGTATGTCAGAATTGCTGACCATTTAAGTTTCTTGCTTAAAAAGTCCATTGATTTTAATGCAAATTCAACTCATGCTTCAACCTGAAAGAACTGGTTTATTTTGGCTCAGGACTTCATATAAAAAATAAAAATTTATGAGAAGCATTTCACGGATTTTTGAAGTGGTTTCAAACATTTGGATGATTGTGGAAGTGTTTAATAGTGTGTGATAGTGTTACTGGTTGTGGGTTCAATAGCTGTCTTTGAGGTATTACCTTTAAAAGAATTATGTCAGAATTGCTGACCATATAACTTTCTTGCTTATAAAGTCCATTGATTTTAATGCAAATTCAACTCATGCTTCAACCTGAAAGAACTGGTTTATTTTGGCTCAGGGCTTCATATAAAAAATCAGAATATGAGATGCATTTCACAGATTTTTGGAAGTGGTTTCAAACATGTAGATGATTTTGGAAGTGTGTGATAGTGTTACAGGTTGTGGGGCAGAAGTTAGTTCTTCAAGTGAGACATTAGGTGTTTGGAAATTTGAAAAGGATGTTCTAATTTTATCGTTATTATTAAATTTGTTCTGTTTGGGGTTGGGTTCCCTCAAATTTCCACCAGGATAAAGTAAGGGAAATATTTAGTGAAAAGTAAGGGAAATATTTAGTGAAAGCGGACTGGTAGGAAAATAGTAGTTTATAATGTTTCTTAGTTACATGCTGATGCAGTATCTACCTCCCATTTTACTTAATGTCTTATATTGGGTCCAAGTACTGGAAAATAGACTACAGAAACTAAAAGAAAAAGGATTTATATTGGGGAGTGGAAGAAACTGAAGAAGTGTGTTACTTTGTTGCGAAAAATCTTAACATGGTTGGAGAATCATAATCCTTGAGATAAGAATAGCCTATTTTATATGTTGGAGAGGAAGAAATCAAGTCAGCAGGAACAGTTGGAAGAGACAAGATAATATGTTTTTGGCAAAAGGTTCTTTGACTGGCACACGTAAGAACGGCTTCCTGTATGGGCCACCTAGTTTTGCCCCATGGAAAGATGATAGATAGGGTGCAGTCTGGATTGTCCACTTCTCAAATTTCAGTGTCAAATTCAATCAAGATATAGCCTATCTTATATGATAAAAAATTCCCTTGATGAGAAGTATTAGGCTATTAGCACATTATCCGGATTGATCTTATGGCTGCTGTTATCAGTGTTGATCTTATAAGGGTTGATATATTGGTGGCATAGACTGTGGCAGAGGATTGGCTGGAGGTTGCAGCTTGGTAGAGTGTGGCTTAATGTTGTTGATTTCGGTGGCTTTCTGTTGCAGCATCCCCCCTCACTTCACTCCCCTTCTTTCTTGTTTCCTCATTTCCTCATTTTATTCCTGTTTCCTTTTTGGGGAGCTCCATCTCCATCTCATAATATATAAGTCATAGTGTTCTGGCCTCTAGTTTTACCACTCATCCATCTCAACATCCTCATTTTAGCTACACTACGATTCTCTTTAAGGAATGAACAGATTAGAGCTAATTTAGGAGTAGCTCTGATAGATGATAAGTTGCGAGTTGTTTGAGATGTCATGGACATGTGCAATGAAGGTCTTTGAATGCTCTAGTACGGAGGGGTGATTTGATTCAGATTGAAGGAGCTAAAAGAGCCAGGGGTAGGACTAAAATGATTTTAGGAGAAGTGGTGAGGAAAGACATGCATAGCTTAGGACTAGTAACAAGTATGGCTTTGAATAGAGCTGATTGGAAAAAGGATCCATGTAGTCGACCCCATTTAGTTGGTATAAGGCTGAGTTGAGTTGAGTGTTCTGGCTTCTGTCTATGAGTCTAATTGGTGCTCTGTAAAATGGTAACCTAGGTTCTGCCTCAAGGTTAATGATATCAGGATTAATTCATATCTCTGAACCGAAGGACCTTCATAAGCAGGAGACAAAATATCATGGTGTACATGTGGCAAATGTGTGATGCATATGC
This sequence comes from Telopea speciosissima, assembly GCF_018873765.1. Classification (NCBI taxonomy): domain Eukaryota; kingdom Viridiplantae; phylum Streptophyta; class Magnoliopsida; order Proteales; family Proteaceae; genus Telopea; species Telopea speciosissima. The sequence continues at coordinate 14,342,672 of NC_057925.1, read as the reverse complement.
AAATGGATCATGGAGCTGCTATGCAAACTAGATGAGGAGAAAGCATGTGATCACATCAATGTGAGGTCTGTGGGCCAAATGCTTTGGAGATTGGGCTTTGTCTAAGATTTAGAGGGTGGATGAATGTTTTTAGTCTTACGAATGGTATCTAGCTGTTTCCTTCATTAGGCTACAAGCTATAGGGGCTTTTCACAGAGATCCCTGTATAATTCTTGTACATTTTTGTTCTTTTTGTTTTAGAAGCACTAGCAAACTTTTTGAGAAGGCTATTTAAGGTATCAGGTATGTCAGGCTGGAGTTGCGACAGGAAATTCTGTCTATTGATCTCCCACTAGCAAGTTCTGGATGGAATACTATCTACTGTTGAATTCCGCGCCTTAAAATGATATACTTGGTGTATGTCTTAACATTCTTTCTAGTAGTTTCAAGTCAATCCTTAAACTTTTATATTTGATAAGGGAGAGGGAGCTGATGGCTTGTTTAGGATTGGAGGTAAAATCTCTTTCAAATACTTTGGTCGCTCTGGGGGCTTTATGTAGTACAAAAATGTTTCCTCTTTACATGGTCTATTGCCATTACCTTTTCTTTAGATAACCCCCCCCCCCCCAAAAAAAAAAAAAAGAAAAGAAAAAATGATGTTACATCTTCATTTGATGGCAAGGCAAGTTAAAGGTAAACAAAAACAAATTGGCCTGCTAAATGGTTGAATGAAGAATTTTCTACATGAGGAAGGTGAAACTTATTAAAACAAACCTCAGAAGCTTTCCAACCTACTTTGTTTTTTAATTCATAATCCCACCGTCTGATGAGTATTGTTTTGGAGAAAATCCAATGGTATTTTCATTACAAAAGAGACAAAAGAAGCTTTAATAAATCACCTTATTGCTTGAACATGCTATGTACACACAAAGAATTAGGACTTGCTCTAGGACTGTTCACACAAATTTGAGCATATCAATGGTCTATTTAGAGAGATGCAGATACCACTTCTGTAGAATGTGGGAGGAGCTGAGTCCATTAAGTAGCCACATGATTTTTTATTCCTTTTAATATTCTTTTAAAATCATACAATTGTGTTCTGTGGGTCTTTATCAACCCCTTCTTTTGTTTTTCTTCTCTCTTATTCTCAATGACATTATTATTCACCAAAGAAAAGCATTCCATTAGCTTCTCGGTGCTCTTTGTGCTTACGGGCTGATGAAAACCATTCTCATCTCTTCATGGGCTGTCCGATAGCTAGGAAGTTGTGGGTATCTTTCCTGGATCTCTTCAAACTGCCGTGGCAGAATTTCTTTTCTCTTCTTGAGCTGCCGCGTCTCAGGTTCCATTAAAAGATGTCTGGCTTGCGGATTTTATTCTTGGTCCAGTGCATATCTGGTATGAAAGAAACAAAAGAAGATTTGAGGGTAAGGGTAGGCTTACCAAGGTGATTATGAAGGCCCTTTATGCTGATATCCGGGATGCAACTCTGCTTATGCCTTGTAAGATGAAGTTGGTTGATGACCTTTTGCTTTCTCGTCATTTGAGTATCTCTTCCCCTCCTCCCTTGGCGGATAGCATTTTGGAAGTCTAGTGGCAATTTCCTGAGCTGGGGTGGATTTAGGGGTGTAAATGAATAGCCGAAATCCGTTTCCGTATCCGTTTAGCACCATCCGAATCTGTCCGAAAGCTAAACGGATGCGGATACGGATAGGGTATAGCTATCCGAAAAGCTATATTTACATGTAAACGGATAAAATATCCGATCCATATCCGTGTCCGTATCCGTTTAGCACTATTCGAATCCGTCCGATAGCTAATCGGATGCGGATGCGGATATAGCACTATCCGAGCCGAATCCGATCCGTTTACAACCCTAGGTGGATTAAGCTTAACATTAATAGATGCTCTTTAGGAAACCGAGGTCACTCCAGAGCGGGAGGTTTCTTCAGAGGTTCAGATGGTGAATCAATGGGCTGTTTTTCCAGATATTTGGGGATCTCTACAAATTACATTGCGGAATTTCAAGCCTTTATTATTAGTGTTCAGCTCGCAAAGGATAGTGGCTATTCTCATGTGTGGATAAAATGTGATTCAAATACGTTTGTATCAAGCATTGTGAATCGGTCTATTCCATGGATATTGCAGCAGTGGCGCTTCCTTCTGCCATATCTCTCATCGATTTCCTGGAAAGTGACTCATTGCTATAGAGAGGTGAATTCGGTCCTGGATTTAATAGCCAAGAAAGGTGCTACCTGAAGGACATCAGAATCTTCGTTATCTCACCCATTTTTTACTAGCTCTATATTCCCTAGGATGCTCAGGGAAGATCTAGATTCTGTTTTGTGAGATGATGATTTATCTCTGTAGTTCCTGCTTGAGCTTTTGGTCTTGAGAGTCTGCTTATGGCAATGCAGAAGGTGGTCCCTCAAGTCAAAAGAGTTCTGTCTTGGCCTCTGCTGATGGCAATGCCATAGGTGGAGTGTTAAGATAGCTATATTTTTTCCGAAGTCTGGGTATGTATGGACTACAATCCTGTACATCATTTATTTCTTTTAATATAGTTTTTGCTGACTTTAGCAAAAAAAAAAGTATTATAATTGGTACAGATATAACATTTTTATTATTGTTTCAAGTTTCAACACATTCAAATATTTCTATCTGGGTTTTTATGTTTTTTTCCTTTTCCATTTTTCTAATTTTTTCTTGCAAGGCTTTCTTTTATTCTGTTACCAAGCAAAGCTGCACTTATCCTCCTCCTTGTTATCAGGTACCAGAGTTTGAGGAGGCTGCTTTTAATGCACCTTTAAACAAAGTTGTACGATGTAAGACCAAATTTGGATGGCACTTGTTGCAAGTATTGTCAGAAAGGTATGTGCAGAACCCATTTCTTGAACTGAATAAGCTGTTCCACCCACTGCCTTGCCTTTGTTGGGTCCTAGTGCCTGCAACTGGTCTAGGTGGGTGGTGATTGAGACGTGATTCCTGTCTAGAATAAACATCATCTAAATGGCCAAAATGATGTAGTTGCAAGCATAGTATTAAATTTCGTCTCGGAGGGCCATTTTGGCCTAGCTGAAATTTCCGAGATACCGAAATTTTGCCGAGATCTTTTTTCGTGCGAAGTTTCGGTTGGCGTTTCGTTGAGTTTTAGGTCAAATTAAAGGCTGATATTTATGGAAACCTTGTTTTAGGCTATATAAACATATGTAAATGTTCATATTGCAAAAAATAGTCATCCAAAGTGGTGTTTTGGATTTGTACCCTTAATTGGCAGTATACGGTCGAATCCTAAATTCCTAATCTATACTTATACATTGTCTAAGTACTAGAAAACATAATAGACAAGTTAAACAAGTAAATCATACAAACATGGAGTCAATGAGTCATAGAATTAAGTACATAATTTGGATGTCAATACACTTCCCTAATACAAGTGTCTACTAATAATAATTGAGGAAGTTATGTTTCGGTCAAACCAAACTTGGTGTGCGAATGTTGTCAAAATCGCTCTGAATGAAAATATTTTTTAGACATCAAAACAAATGAATATTTTACTGCACTTTTGGTTTTTAGAAATGTTTTATCATATTATGGAATTTATAGATTTGAGAAAAAACCCCAACATTTAAAAGTTGAAAATTGCACCTACCACCGAAAATCCAGTTTTTGTTCTTGAACTGTGCGACGGTTGTAATGTAGTCCTAGATAGGTAGGAGACCTACTAGGAGCCAAACAACATGATCAAATAACAAGAGGGGCTGCTGGTTATAATGGACAGCACTAGGATTTAGGTCAATTCCTAGGGTTAGGGTTGGATATTGGGAAAGGGGTTTATAGGGTATTAATGGGCAGGTCTAGGGGGTCAATATGGTATAAAAATAATAGGATTTGGGAAGGTTTTAAAATTCTGTAGTTCTGGACAGAATTGTGTTGCAGGTTTTGGGTTTTAATGGAGTGAAGGAATGGAGGGGATAAAGTGGAGACTAAGGGCTGGATTTTGGATCGAGTATGGGGAGAGGTGTGAGGGATATAGGCTAGAAGTTTGGTTTGGAATTGATGGACAGATCTGAAATTATGAAGGAGATTATGAAGGAGTCCTAGTTAAGGTAGGAGTTGCAGGTTTAATGGAAATTAGGGTTTCATGGATGGAGGGGGTGTGGATTAGGTTAGAGGATGAAGAGGGGAAGGATATATGCAGGAAACTAAAATTACTTACTGGTTTGATCTCCTTCAGAGGCAACAGCAGTAGCTTGAAGAAGCTTAAATGAAGAAGAAGAAGAAGAAGAAGAAGCACTTCCCGATCTACAAGATGCAAGGAGTCGATCGGAGTCCACCAATCCCTTCACCTTGATATTACTCACAAGGCAACCTTGATATTACTCACAAGGCACACTCACGATGGAGCAAAGGCAGCAACAAAGGCAGCAAGCATAAAGCTGAGTTTTTATTAATCAAAATTCGTATACAATGCTGGCCTCCCTTACAAACTTATATAGAAGACTCAAAAATAGACTTAGACACTAAAAAGGAATGGCCTAATCCTATCCCTAACCTATTAGCTAACTTAAACTGACTAGGAAACTAAAATAGACTCAAAATAGAGTCCTAATGACTTAAAAACAACTTAAACTACCTAAAATAAAAGAAGATTCCCTAGTAGCCAATAGGATATAAGAACCTCTTAGCCAATAGGATCACTTCACTTAAATTAGACCAATTGAACCAATTGGATGCAACCAATTTAAACCGGTTCAATTAAAAACACAAAATAAAAACTAAGTATTGGGCTAATCCCGTATGCAACCTATGTACCCCTATTTTAGACCCAGAAAAGTGGCCTATTACATTAGAAACCCATGGGATCAAAGGCCCAACATGTATGTAACCCAACCCTAGACTTATTTCCAATGAAACAAGCCCTATTTGGTGATGAATCTGCATCAGGTTGACTTTTTATCCTTTTGGAATTTTATTTTTTAACTATTTTTATTGGATTCAAATAGGGGGTATTTGCTTATCTATGAAAAATATCTTAAGTAAACATAAAATCATTTACTTTAATGATATTAGCCATAAATAAGTGTTTGTCCTGGTTTCGAGCCAGGTTTCCTCAAATTTCGATGGGCATGTGTCGAAACTTGTGAAATTACCAACATCTCGGTGGAAACAGGTCAAAACCTGTCAAAACATTGGATTTTATAAAATCCAACTCCATCTCATCTCAGTTTCTTGCGAAACCGAGATTTAGAACCATGACTAGTACTGATTCCAGATCAAAGCAATATTTTTCATAGAAAGTTACCACATCTGCGTACTGTATTGCTGATCTGATACCGATTCCTAAAACCGTGGTCATATTACTTGATTACTTCACTTTAAGGGTTTGAACTGTTCTAGAAATTATGAAATTGCCACTCATTCTTCTATTTGAGAATTACTTCACTTTTGTGGGCCCATAGTGATCCCAAAGTAGGATTTTGTGACCCTTGGTTGCATTACAAATTGATATAAAATCTTCTATATTTTTGGAGTGTAATATGATCACATTTTTACATGGAAGGATTTAAAGGTGATTCCTTTTTTTTTGTAAGTAGGTGATAAAGAAACTATGCTCTCTCTTTGTCTGTGTGCATGTGTGTAATGGGATCCTGGTTCAGTTCTTGCAACAAAATCAGAATCCTCAATAGACAATATCGTAGGGAGGTGACTAGGTGAGAATTGCAAAACTGAAGTCAGTTTTAGCACTGTATGTCCCTTATGATCAATGACCAAACACCTTCAGGAATCCATCAAAACAACGGCAAACTACTAGCACAACTTAATAACAAATAGGTGGATATATTCTGAAAAAGAAATTGCAGGAACAAAAGAAGAAGTAAAAAAGAGATAGAGATAAGAGGGATATGACCAAGGATTCTCACCAAGCAACCCAACATCTTACTAGGCTCCACTTCATCTCATAACTATTGGCATAAAACTGGAAATTTCATAGAACTTTTTTGTCTTTAATCTCAAAATTCTTTCAAGCATTCCTTTATAGAGTGGCTGGGAGGGTAATTCCCATTGGGACTTTCTCATTGGTATTTTCTTCAATACTCTTTGACCATTTTAATGAGGTGCACATTTTCAAGGACTTACACAATCATCAATGAACTGACTTACATTTTCAAGGACTTACACAACCATCAATGAACTGATTTTGAGTGGAATAATATCTTCCAAGACTTCAAATAATAGTTGTAAATAACTAGATAATGTTTCTCAAATTCTGCACACATGCATTAATTACTTTTGACCTTTCTTTGACTAAGACTTGGATTGGATTAATTAGGATTGGTTTCATAGTTCGAGAACTCGTGAGATCTCGCCGAGTTTCTCGGTATTTCGAAAATCCGAGACGAGATGGGGGTCGAGTCACAAAAGTACAATATCTCGCCGAGATCTCGGTTTGACATAGGAAAATGCTCATGTAGGTCCTTTATATGAGTGCCAGATCTCGAGATCTTGCTGGAAATTCTACCAAGACAGACAAGACAGATACTTATTTATGCCTAATATCGTTTAAGTAAATGTTTTCATTGACTTAAGATATTATTCATAAATAAGCAAATACCCCCCTATTTGAATCCAATAAAAATAGTTAAAAAATCAAATTCCAAAAGGAAAAAAAGTCAACCCCCCAGTTCAAGAACAAAAACCGGATTTTCGGCGGTAGGTGCAATTTTCAGCTTTCTAATGTTGGGGTTTTTCTTAGATCTAAAAATTCCATAAATCTTATTATGGTAAAACATTGCTAAAAACCAAAAGTGCGGTAAAATATTCATTTGTTTTGATGTCCAAAAAACTATTTTCATTCAGAGTGATTTTGACAGCATTCGCGCACACCGAATAAAGTTGACCGGTACATAACTCTTTCAATATAAATCAGATTTTAGCAATCTTGGACTTGTTGGAAAGCTTTGTTTTGAAAGCTTTCCAACAAGTCCAAGATTGCTTAAATCTGTAAACAAAGCTTTCCAACAAGTCCAAGATTGCTTAAATCTGATTTATATTGAAGGAGTTATGTACCGGTCAAACTTACTTAAATAATATTAGGCATGAATAGTGTTTGTCCTGTGTCTGTCTTGGTTTCTAGAATAAGTAAGTGTCTGTCGTGCTTTCCCACTAACTGAAACTCCCATTTGGACTTTGTTTGTGCAAAATCTGATAGTGTCATTATGTTTAAATGGCCTAAAATAGGCTGAATACCAAGTTTCAGACTCAAACTAGGTCTAAAACCCATCGAGATGAGGCTTTGAGTCGAGAGAAAAAAAAGTGCACCAACTCGGCGATGCCAAGATCTTGACTCGACTCGGTTTTTCAAGGGTCCGAGTTGGCACCGAGACCCGAGTTTTCGAACCTTGATTGGTTTTGGTGAACCAAAAAACACCCAGACCTGGTTGGTCTGGCCTGAACCATCTGAACCTGGTTCAGTTGAACCAGAACAGGTTCATTCAAGGAACCATTGGCTAAGGTAGAGGCCTTTTCCTCCGTTCTTGCGATTGTATTATTTGGAGTAGAACTTATTACTTATCTACATCAGTTGAGTACAAGGATGACATGTCGGATGTCTTTCTCTGGGACCTTGAACATAAATTCTTATTCTTCTTCTTGTTCATTTTGTAAGATGTGCGATGGCACTGCATGGGGTAGAACTTATCTACATCAGTGTGTGTACTTGTTCAATGTGGAATTTTTTTTCTTTTTCTTATTCTTTTGCTAATTTTTGGAACTTAGATGCATTTTTTCAATTTTTTATCAGTTGTGTTGGTATTGGTATTGATTTTCCAATAGTTAATCAATGCAGTTTACATTTTAAGGCTTATCCTTAGTTCTTTTTTAAAACTTTTATCCTATTTTAATATGTATAAATTTGAAAATTGGGTTACATCAAAGTTATTTTTGATCCATCTAGCTGGTACCTAATAATTGAGGAAGGCCTATCACTTAAGTATCACCTACACACCTTCAGTACATTATTATATTATAAATGCAGCTTCTGATTTCTGTTTTCTGTGTTTTGTCCCTACTCTTTGTTTCTAGAGAAGCACCCTTGCTTCAAGAAATTGAACCAGAGGAGCTTTATGCCAAAATGCAAGACCCGTGCTTCCTGGAGGAGGCTCAATTGATTGATGTTCGAGAACCTGAAGAAGTGTATGCACTTATATCTCATTTCTCTCCTACAATTGACAGCAACTTCTATAAGACATGTTTTTCTCTTCAAGTTTTGAAATGATCAAGTCTGGATATGTTTTGGGCATAGTTGTCAAGGCGTAGCCTAGGCGGGCGCCTTGGATGCCTTGTTCGCCTAGTGCGCCTTGGACGCCTTGTTCGCCTAGTTGGTGTCGCCTTAAACTTTGGCCCTCTCCACCGCCTTGGGTCGCCTAACCGCCGTGACAACTATGGTTTTGGGTCTGCCAGTGGTTATAGGCAGCACAATAACAATATACCCTTTCTGGAATTGGACATTTGATGACTATGAAAACTGATTTGATGCTTTGTTCTTTCTGAGATTTCTGTGGCACTTGTCTGTCTTCTTCTGCCAGCTATGTAAACTTTTTGCTTACTTTATCTTGCTGTTAGTATTTATATCTGTGTTCTTACTTCTTCTTGGATTGTTCGGTGAGGACAGTGCCCAAGCGTCGTTGCCCGGTTTTCAGGTTCTTCCCCTCCGCCAGTTTGGAAAATGGGGGCCAGAAATAACAACCAAGTTTGATGCCGAGAAGGATACTTATGTTTTGGTGAGTACTTTTTGTAAATTGGTCCTATTTCTTTTTCTTTTTCTTTTTTTTTAATTGTGATATTTTTCATGTAAAGGTAAAGCAATAGCATGCATCATATGACATTTTCCTTATTTGAAATTTGTTTCAATCACTTTCTATTTCACTTCTTATTTATTATTTATCTTGTCTTTAGCTGGAATAGGCCTGATATTTGTAATCTTGCTTATCTCTATTTCTAGAGTTAGTCCTTAAGTAAAATAAGTTGCTATTTATTAATATTTCTTTTCGCTTATTGTATTTGTAGTTCAGTCCTGATGCTATCCTATTACTGGTTAGCAAAGGTTATAAATAAATTTAAAGGTCAGGCCATAGACCTACCCAACAATTTGAAGTAATATCAGTTCAGTTTGTTTCTGAATTTTTTCTGCTGTGGATTCTGTAGTTGCTATTCTGGATTCAATAAAGTGTTTGGTGGATTCCAAGTGGGCCTTAGGTTAATTTCTAGCCTGTTTAACTTTTCTATATCTTTCTATCTCTCTATCAAGGTCACAAGTCAGATCCTTTCAACTTCTATTTCCCTAATTTTCTATTCGATTCTTAAGAGTTCTAGGCTTGCTACCTGAAGTCCAAGTAGCACTAGGATTCTGCTGAAAAAACCTATTCCGTTATCAGAATTGGTTCAGATTCTGTAGGTCTGTTCCACCAGCAGAGTAGACACTCGATTGAAATATTGAGGTTTTCTAATTTGTATGTCTAAACTTATAAACTCTCTCTCAATTTTGGTTCTGTTCTCTATTCTGCGGACCTCTGTGCAACAGTAAGATGAATTGAATAAGACTATCATCATGTGGTGGAAACCACTGTTAATTTGCTCCTCATGTATCCAGACAATCTTCGTAGAGATGGTTACTGTTTCCTATCATGATCAGATTATGTGTCTCTTGTTTATTGTCTTTGTGAGGTATTTACTATAGTTCATTTTTAAACTGCAGTGTCACCATGGGATACGGTCATTACAGGTTGGCAAGTGGTTGCAAACACAGGTAGAACTGTTTCAATTATTTTCTTCTTGTGGAATATTGAAGTGAATTTCTTTTAGGTGGAGCTTGCAGCCATATTAAATGAAATATTCCCATTGTCTTTTGTTATATTTGAAGGCACAAGTTTATCATATAATATGGAATCAGCATGGGAGTGATGATAAAATGGAAGTTGGTTCATCATTACTTGCAAGAATAGAATGATCATTCTTTTAAATTAGTTTATATCTACAATATAATCCAATGTGTTATGCTCAACAATTAGCTATTAGTGGTATCTTATTCTAAGTTCAAATGCTAATGGAACACAAAGCGATAGATGGTTCCATTTTCATGTGGTTTCTGAATTCCCCATTTGTGGGAGTGCATTTTTTCGTCCTCTGCTCGTATGTAATGGACATGCTTTTTGTCCACTCCCCTCTGCACCAGGTCTCTGGTCTAGTTGTATTAGGGGAGACCTTACGCATCAGGGTAAGTGGATGTATTCTGAAAGGCTCAGACATACATTCACTTGGGTGATTTCATTCATACATTGAATTATATATTTTTATCTAACATATGGTTTCACTTGTTCAGGGTTTCAAGAGAATATTCAATGTATCTGGGGGGATTAATGCCTATGCTGTGAAGGTAGATGCATCCATCCCAACTTATTGAAAAACACTTAACCCTGCCAATGGAATATTTCATTCTCCTGTTGCCCCAAATGTAGAATTCTATATATCAGATGTTTCTTGCCATGGGATTTTACATGTGTTTAGATTTAACATTCTCACCCTTTATTAAGAAATAAAGTTTTGAGACATTTCTTTTTCTGGCTTTTTTTTTAAATGAGATAATGTAAGTACATCCCCCTCGGCTTCAAAGTTTCATTTGTTCTACTTAGCTTCCCAAGCTAAGAAATGGTATAATCTTACTATATCAGTCTTATAATATTCAATAGTCAAACTCTTAAAATTGTTACAATCCAAATTAGTAGCTAGTAAAGTTTTTGATAATTGATATAGTTTGTGACAGATTCTCTTTTTTTCTCTTAGGCGCCTGTTTTTTTTCAGGTTAAAGCTGTGTAATTTTACCTGCAATATTTTCTTTGGGTCTCAGCGCGTGCGTGGGGGCCAATGAGATCATGCGTGTTGGTATCATGGGGGTGGGGCGAAAGGGTGTCTGGGCGTGGGCGTTACACTCCCCCAGAGACAACTTTCTTCCATTTTCTTTTTATGCATTTTTACCTAAGAGCCATAGAGGGGGGGGGGGGATGTGTTTTGACATCCCTTTTCTAGGAATATCCCATCTTATACATCTGCCAGTCTCAGCCATGTGTAATAATATGGTAGGCTGACCATAAGATGGCTTCAGGACCTCCTTGATAAGGCCATTTGTCATACTTCTGGCTTATTTCGATTATATGCCCCCATGTTTGGGTTTTCCAAACGGTTTTAATTGGTTTTTCTTCTTAGACCTTTCATACTTGTTTAATAACACTTGGGCCCAACCAAAATGCCAATTGGCAGTTATTATAGGAATGTAGAAATTTTCATCCCCTTTCCTTAGAAGGCTAAACAGAATAATTAAATTGTCTTCCATCATCATTGGGTGTGTGTGTGTGTGACGTCACTGGCGTGTGTTGTGTATATCCTACATTCCACGGTCCTAAAAGTCGGTTAACCTTTTGGGATTGGTGTGTGGTTGTGTGAAATGAGTCAATGAAAACTCGGACCGACTTGGACCTAGTCTAGTCATTTCTTAAATTTGGGAAAGTATTCATGACTTATGACCAGGCAGTTCATTGGGCAACCCAGGTGGTGATTACTCAAGAAAAGTAGTCTCCTCTTTTAAGATTTTTTTGGGAGTAAGAACCATTTTGTAAGCTGAGTTTGCGGATCTCTTGGAAGGAATTCTTAAAGTGAAGGAAATGAGTGTCCCTGCTCTTTGGAATGAATCTGACTCTGCTTCAATGGTACTTTCGGTCCAGTCTAGATCCATCCCTTGTTTTGCCCTCCAAGACTGGAATTTTGTTCAACCATTCTTGAGCTCTATTCCCTGAACACACTACTGTAGGGAGGCAAATCACATTGTGGATTTCTTGGCTAAAGATGTTGCTAAGTCTGGAACTTCAGGAGCCTTGATCCACGTCCCCGATCACATTATAGAGAAGACTGCTTTTGATGCTATGTTTCAGCCAGGGTTTGCATTCTTTTAGTCTTTGTTGCAGCCCCTGCTCATGGCCTTGTTGTAGATGGGGGTTGTCTCCTTTGGCTTGCTTCCTGGGTATGCCCAGGTTGCTCTCCTTGTAATTTTTTCAGTTTTTTTTCTTCTTATTAATGAAGAGAGAGAGAGAGAGAGAGAGAGAGAGAGAGAGAGAGAGAGAGAGAGAGAGAGACTATACGTTAAAAACTTGCAGCATGGGCCATTTTGGTACGTTGCCACATGGCAGATCAGATGAAGTCCAAAAGTTTATACATTGGAAGACCCCAAGAAACGTCTCTCTGCTCACATGCATTTCCTGTAACGTCTTGTAGTTGCTCTTCTGTAACTTCCATATATCTTTTGTAACTTCCATATATTTCTTGTAACGTCTCTAACGTCTTTTAGTCTCTAGACTCTCTACATATATAGCAGTTAGAGCTCTCCAATTCTCACATCTAGCTCTACACTCTAAAGAATCATGGTTGCTTCTTTTAGCTCCTGTTCACCCCTACCGGCTCTAGTCATAGTCTTCTCTATTTACCTTTACACATTTGCCCTAGTTGAAGCTGGTGATAATGGTGGGTTCAGTGTCGATATTATCCACCGGGATTCATTTCTCTCTCCATCTTATGACCCATCGGTGACTCATTTTGAGCGTCTACAGAATGCGTTCCGTCGATCAATATCTCGGGTCAATAATTTCAAACAATCTGTTATCTCCCAATTTGAAGTTTCAACACAGGTTTTCCCTAATGGTGGTTCATATCTCATGAAAATATCATTTGGTACTCCACCAGTAGAGACCCTCGCAATTGTTGATACAGGTAGTGATCTTATTTGGATTCAATGCAAGCCTTGTGAACAATGTTACAAGCAAAAAGATCCTCTATTTGATCCTAACAACTCATCAACCTATCTAAACCTATCATGCAAATCAAAACAATGTGATCTGCTAGGTAGTGGAGGTGATTGTTCAGCTAAAAGTAATGCTTGTGAGTACTCTTATGCTTATGGGGACACATCATTCACTAATGGCCTTCTTGCAACTGAGACATTCACATTGGGTTCCACTAGTGGCAGATCAGTCCCCTTACCAAACAAAATCTTTGGTTGTGGACACAAAAACTTGGGGATCTTCACTGAGAGAGAAAATGGTATAGTTGGCCTGGGAGGGGGTCCTCTATCATTGATTTCGCAACTGAAATCATCTATTGGTGGCAAGTTCTCTTACTGTTTGGTTCCTTTAGAGAACGAAAATGCGACGAGCAAATTGAATTTTGGTAGTGAAGCTGTTGTTTCGGGTGATGATGTCGTCTCGACTCCTTTAGTATCAAAGGATCCTCTTACATTCTATTATTTGACCCTTGAAGGAATTAGTATCGGAAACAAGAGATTGGCATACAAGAATTCATCGACGGTTGGTGCCGATGAGGGAAACATATTCCTCGATTCCGGTTCAACATTGACAACACTCCCAATTGATTTGTACGATAATCTTGAATCAGAAGTGAAGAAATTGATTGATGGTGAAAGTGTTCGAGACCCTATAGGGTTATTAAGTTTATGCTACAAAGCTGATACTGATGTCAATGTTTCAATCACTGCCCATTTTTCTGGTGGTGCTGATCTGAAGTTGAAACAGCTGAATACTTTTGTTAAGATGTCTGAAGAACTTGTATGCTTTGCCTTTATCCCTCAAGATGGTGTGAGTGTATTTGGGAATATAGCTCAAATGGATTTCTTGGTTGGCCATGATCTTGAAAAAAGGAAGGTCTATTTCAAGCCAGCTGATTGCTCCAAGCAGTAGTTTCATGTATTGGAAATTTCATGGATTGTGTGTTTTGAACTCTTTGTTTATAATAATGATATTGTCAATATTTTCTGCTTCTCCATTAATATCTATATCTACTCATAGACTGTTTCAGTAACAAAATTATTTCATTGGATCATTTAATGTTTTTCTTATAAAAAAAAAAAGCATTTAGTGTTTTCTTTTTGAGAACCATCTCTCTCTCTCTCGCAAAGGGAAAGTCAATGCTTGACATTATATACTGATTATTTAATTCTAATGTCAACTTGGTTTAAGTAGTGGTCCTGAGTGGATCCATTTTTATCTCTTTTAGAGAGAGAGAGGGAAAGTCAAGGCTTGACATTATATGTTGATTATTTAATTCTAATATCAACTTGATTTAAATACTGGTCGTGATTGGATCCATTTTTATCTCTTTTAGAGAGAGAGAGAGAGAGGGAAAGTCAAGGCTTGACATTATATGTTGATTATTTAATTTTAATGTCAACTTGGTTTAAGTAGTGGTCGTGAGTGGATCCATTTTTATCTCTTTTAGAGAGAGAGAGAGGGAAAGTCAAGGCTTGACATTATATGTTGATTATTTAATTCTAATGTCAACTTGGTTTAAGTAGTGGTCGTGAGTGGATCCATTTTTATCTCTTTGAGAGAGAGAGAGAGATGTCTCTGTTGAAAAAGAAGAACCTAAAAAAATGCAAACAAGAATGGAAGTCACAAACAACAATCACACAATGCACATAAGAATTTATGTCGTTCGCAAAATTGTCTATGTCCACGATGAGATGTGACCTGTTTCACTATCATGGAAAAGAGGTTACAGCTGCTTTTCCTCGCACCTCTCTCAGATTACAAAGAAAACCATCTCGTTGCAAATATATAATGAAACCTTACATAGGTACATATTAATGAAATACCCATGTATCCTTACAAAAAATTCCTTGGGAGTGACCACCCCGAACCCCATGGGCCCACCAGTTCATCGAGGCCCTTGTAATGAATCCCCTACAACCTCTTAACTGTTGGATTATGTCCATCAAATCCAAATTTGTTTTGAATAATTAAATTTAATTTCTATTATTGCATGAATTCAATTACGAGCTTATAAGATTGTTTCATGGATTTTCACCCAAAACAATTCTCAACTAAGGGTAGGATTGGACATCCTGTTCATATGGTCGTTATATTGTATGTCACTAGAAATGATGATTTAAGGGCATAAATGCAATTACACATTACATGTGTATATAAAAGAATCCGGTACAATTCTCATATGTAGTACTATCTGTGGTATTAAGAAGAGATACGTACCCATCACCAGTTGACCATTTGACCTGACAGACCCTTATCGTTACAGTGTTACATTATGGGTTTTGGTACATTAATGGTTGATGTCATGCAGCCTATATATCGGTGTGTTGGATTTGTGATTGTGCATCGTGAACGAAAGAGATGTTCAACATGGAACCACTACCCTTAATTGGGGAATATCAGAAGAAAGAGAAAATTTGTGATCAATCGGATTGGAATCTAGATCCTTGGCGTTTTTGTAAATTGATTACAAAATTATTTTCTTATTATCAAGTATATATTATTATATTATTTCAACGATATTTGATAGCGTTTTTGGTATCTGATTGTGATCACATAATCTCTAATAGGGACATGTACAATGAATTGGGGTTAGACAGTATTTAACATTACATGTCTTATATTCATCATGAGATATTATTTAGTGAAAGACTTTATATGCAAATTAAAGAGTTTAATTATGCATAACATTTATTAGGAAAATAAAATAAGTTGAATATCTTTTTAATTAGGGATGAGATTATCATCTATAATTAAAGAGATATCAAAATCCCTTTTAGTTTCTGTCTCTTCCCATAAAAAAAAGATAGATTGCGAGCTATTTATAGGCAGCACCCTTTTGGAGTCTCTCTCTCTCTCGTGTGTGAATGGTGGTGCTAGTTTGAGACAGTGAATCTCAAATTGTTTGGTGATAGTTTTAGTTGTTTGTTTGCTATAAATAATCGGAGGTTTTGATCCCTAGAGAGGTTTTGTCCATTTTTCTTCTCCCTTGGACTTTAGTTTTTGTTTATTTTGGCCTTCAGGAGCCCTGTTGATGATTAAGCCGCGGAAGCCCGCTGCCTAATCCATTTAGTGCCTTGGTGTTGCCCGAAGTGCAAGCAAAATGATCTTTCATCCCTAGTGACGTCGTTACTCTATCCGAAGTTCGAGTAGCAGAAGTCTCACTTATAACCGTTACTATACCCAAAGTCTGAGTTGTGAGATCTCTCTTTCATAATAGTATAGTTGTTACTCTGCTAAAAGTTTGAGTTACGAAATACCCTGCTCGACAAGAGAGAAACATGTAGTATGTCCATCTCCACCTGAGTCGGGTGGTTCCTATTTCGCATTTTTCACGTTTTTTGTATATTTCGCAGTCAAGTTCATATTATCATTTTGTCCTTTTATTTATTTATTTATTTTTTTGCATAATGTAGATCGTTTAAGCATATTTTTGTTTTTTTTGCTCTTTCATTATTTTATGTATATTTATCATTTTAAATATTAGCATAAATTGCATCATCATGGGAGAACATTCGAAATCAAACATCCAGTAAAAGACCGGTTCAATCGGGCGAGATGGGTGCCTAAAACCTGACCACTTATCCAAATTCTTTGAGCAGACCATATGGAATCATGTAACATTTTTTAATTTTATTGGATAGGGCTAGACCCATTGGGTCTTAAGCCTTAATCCTAGGTGGCGACTCCATTTTTATTTTTAAATATTATATGATTCCAAGCTCCAACCCCCTCCCAATAATTGTCAGAGACCTCGTGGAATAAGTAATACTCTTCGGAACAACCACCTGCCCAATAGATAGCGGGACATTCCAGCTTCCCTAATTTACGAATGGTCGCGGTAACTACACTGACGACAGCCGCCTACGGTGCTGCAAGACACTCCGTGGGAAAAGGGTGTGCGGTAATCCCAGTATGGTTGGTGTTGCAAGACACTCCGTGTGATATACCGTTTCAATTCGATGCTCACAATGAGCATTACGCCTGCTGGGCAAGGTGGGTTGAGAGTCGGTAGCTGTTAAGCCTGTTATGCACCATTCTCACATGATTGGACAATGTCGGATCTTTTATGAAGAGAATTCTTACCATCGCATCAAAAGCGGTTGAGAGAGAGTCATGTTAATAATTACCAAATATGTGAGGGTGGTGTGGTCTTTTTTCTCATAAATCGAGTTCCTTGTTTGAGAGAGGTGTCTAGATTCATCGGCACCTTGTTGTCATCATCGCTCGAGGGGTGACAAAATAGGTGTCTATAAATATTCTAAATCGAAACGATTGATAAAAAATTTCAATAAAATGGTTTTTTAAACGGTTCTAGTTAAATAGTTTTATCGGTTTCGATTTTGATTTTGATTCGAGTTACCAATTTTGGGCCCAATTGAGAACGGACCTATTTTTATTGGGTTTGAACCACTATATTAGGCTCACGTTGTGACTTAAGAAATGAAAACAGATTAAATTAATTTACATGGAGTAAATCCACTACAAAAACAGTAGAAAACGTATATAGCATGTTAGGACTAACCGGTTTTTAAATGGTTTAGTATGTATAATCGGTTCAATGGTATATTGAATCTAATCAGTTTTAATCAGTTCAAACCAATGGTTTATTGATTCAAAACCGAACCAAAGCGTTTAATAAACGTTTTTCTTTTTAAGAGCAAAACTTAATTGATTAGTAAACGATTTAGCGGTTCTAATTTAAACAGTTCTATTATGTTTCGGTAAACAGTTGGAATTGATTTCACTATAACAAAAAAAAAAAAAAAAACGGTTTTTTTTTGCAATTGACACCTTTACATAGGATTATTATCTTCTCCAATTCCTAAAGTTTGGCAGTGTGGCAGTGCTAGGTGGACATCAACCTAACGGTGGACTATAAAAGCTCGGACCGTTGGAGAGGATAATTTTCTCCACCAGCTTGGCATATCCACCTAGCACTGCCGCACTGCCGAGCTTTAGGAAATTGGAGAGGATAAATTTCCCCCTTACATAGGTTTGATCTGCTCAACTTGTTCACATGTGTTTTGGATGGAGCAAGATTTTTTGCATTTACTTTTTATTTTTTAGGTATATATATTTTGGGGGAAAAAAAGTTGATTGGTCGCATGCCCCTACATCCAACCACAAGGTTGGCGAAATGACCACCCCACTCCCCATGTTGGATGTTTGGGTGCACTCCCATTGGTCCCCATGTTGGCGTAGGGGTCATGCGACCAAGCAGATGCAGAGTTCTCTCTCCCATATATTTTTTACTTGCTTTTTCGTCATGTCGAGAACTTGAATTGAATTCAAAATTTTACAGGTGGGTAGTGAATAATTAAGACTTTTTAAATAATGGAGGAGAGAACGGTACCTGGTCGTGTGACCCTACGCCAGTCCAAGGGCTAATAGGAGTGTGTGCCCAGGCATCAACATGGGGGTGGGGTGGTCATTTCGCCATCCGTGTCTGGCGTAGGGGTGTGCGACTTCTTTTTCCCTTAAATATATTTTGGGAAAACTTACTTTTTCTTTATGTCAAGAATTTGGATTAGGTTCAATTTTCACAAGGGATTGGGAATTATTAAGGGTGTCAAAACCTAGCCCGTACCGATAAGATTGACCAAAACCAACCGAAAAAACCAGACCAAACCGAATGAAACAAATAAAAAACCATTGAGTAAAAGTTTGTGAATAGGTGTTGATTATCCATTGATTTTAAAATGTGAGAAATTTCTGGTTGTAAGGAGAATTGTAACAATGCTTCCATTGATCTCCTCGTTAACTACATTAGCTGGATAGTAAATGAACGATTTGATAGTAGGGTTCATTTTATGATTTTAATATTAGTTATCTTCTTAGTGATTAGTTATTCATTGATTTCAATATTAGTTATCTTCCCCTTACAATTAATGATAAATAATAATATGATTTATAACAATAATTTCGCTACAAAATTCTATTTATCCATGGATTTCAATATTACTTATCTTTCCCTTACAATTTATTATGTTTTGTTCGGATTACAACATAAACACATCAAATCAATTTTCTTGGTAGAGAAGCTCCCATTTTTAGAAAGTGTGTACCACCACGAGTCTTCGGCTTTAGTGATACTAATTCTAAGAATTGCATGCACAGAGGAGGATTGAAAACATGCAATTAACTTAGAAATGTCCCAGTCATTATGAATGAAATCACTTACAGAGCCAAAGTTTGGAGAGAGGAGAATTACCTAAGGTATGGACTTACCTGTCCTCATGGGGACCCAAGGATCGTACCAACAGGAAGTAGCCTGTCCATTCCCAACTCGGCGAAAAGAGATGGTCCTCAAGTCCGGGAGGATCTTGGATATGTTGTTCCAGGTCTAAGATCCTCTCTTTTGACAAATTTTAGGGTCAAAGATGGAAGATTTGGGAAAATACTTAGCCTTAAGAATTCTACCCCAACTGATGATGGTTCAGTAATAAGTCTCCATCCAAGCTTAAGTATTAGTGCTCTATTATGGACCTTTGATTTTTGGAGGCCTAAGCCACCAAAAGCAGGGGGCTTACAAATAGAATCCCATCCAACCAAGTGACTACGAGTCTTATCCCCATGGTCATTATTCCAAAATCTAAGGTAAATTCTATCTAACTCCTGACACGTCTTATGAGGCAGAAGGAAATGGGACATATGATATGCAGGAGTTGAGGCCAATACAGATTGGATCAAAACTCTTCTTCCCGCATAGGAGAGAAGATTCGCCTTCCAAGTAGAAAGCTTAGATCAGACTCTATCCACCAGGATAGTAAAGTCCTTATGTCTGGATCTAGAATGGCATAGCCTAATTCCTAAGACAGACTTAATTGTCATTTCCTTCATCTTAAAAAGGTTGCAGAGTTGTTTTTTATTTTCCAACCCAACCCCTTTGCTAAAGAAAATGTCACTTTTACCAAAATTAATTTCTTGTCCTGTAATATCAGAGAATAGATCAAGGACCGACATAATAGTTAAAAAATCGTCATCAGTAGCACGACAAAAAATGAAAGTATCATCAGCAAAAAGCAAATGAGATATTTCAGGTGCAGTGCGTGCAATCTTAATGCCTTTGAAGAGGCCAATCTCCCTATATCCAGTCTGGATAACACTTCCATAGTCAATAGAAAAAGGCAAGGACTTAAAGGGCAGCCTTGGCGCAACCCCCTCTGAGGGACAAGGTAATCAAAAGAGCTCCCCTGCAGTTTGAAAGAGAAGGAGGTTGTGGTTATTAGAGCCATTACCAAAGAGATCCAATGGTCATCAAATCCTAGATAATTTAGGAGATTGGACAGGAGATTCCATTCAACCCTGTCATAGGCTTTGGACATATCTATCTTAATAGTAGCATAGCCAACCTTACTTTTGTGTTGCTTAAGAAACTGAAAAATTTCCTGGGCTATGGCAATGTTATCCTCAATTTGTCGGCCGGCCACAAAAGCCGCCTGGAAAGGGGAGACAACAGACGGGAGGAGGGGCTTGAGTCGGTTGACCATAGTTTTTGCTATGATCTTGTAGCTGACATTACAGAGGCTAATAGGACAGAAATCCATCACAGATGTGGCATTCTCAGTTTTAGGTATCATACAAAACAAAGTGTGGTTGCACCTAGTAGGGAGAGTCACATTTTTGAAAAAAGTTTGGACAAAACTAACCACATCTTCCCAAATAAAATCCCAACATTGCTGATAAAAACACGCTTGAAAATAATATGGTAGGCTGACCGTAAGATGGCTTCGGGACCTCCTTGATAAGGCCATTTGTCATACTTCGTGGCTTATTTCGATTATATGTCCCCATGTTTGGGTTTTCCAAATGGTTCTAATTGGTTTTTCTTCTTAGACCTTTCATACTTGTTTAATAACACTTGGGCCCAACCAAAAGGCCAGGTGGCAGTTATTAAAGGAATGTAGAAATTTTCATCCCCTTTCCTTAGAAGGCTAAACAGAATAATTAAATTGTCTTCTATCATCATCAGGTGTGTGTGTGGTGTGTGTTGTGTATATCCTTCAAAAGATACATTCAATAGAAAAGGCAAACGAATTTTGAATCTTTAATATTAAAACAATAATAAAATCCAACAGTTATTGATAATCCCTTGAAAAGAAACTTAATTAGTCCATCACATAGCCATGATTAGAGATATTGGAATTCAGTCTTGAATGATTTTTTTTAAATAATAATTAATTCAAAAAAAAAAAAACAACATCCAAATTCAAAGTCATAGTCTCTCTTTGTTTCTCTATTTAAACACTATTAGCTAGATTATAAGCTATAGAAACTTATGCTCCATAATGTTTCATAATGGTGTTGATAAATAGGAGAATAGAAAATAAACCCCACGGCCATTAAAAAGTCTAGCAATGATCCAACCAACCAACCAGCTCTTAACAATTAGTTCAAACATCTATGATTGTTACTCCCAATAACTTTGCTCGTTGAAGTCCTTAGTATAATCAGTTTGCTTTTGCCTTTTGAGCATATCCTGCATATCTAAAATCTATGGATACAAGCTCTAAATTTTTATCAATTAACATAACAAAAGTACAACCAGCTTTACAAGATTCTTTGGCAAAGCTTCCATCACAAATGTGATTTATTTATATCGTTGTCTAGTCGTGCAACGCCTGCACTAATGTGGGGGTTGATGAGAGCATATGCAGGGGCATCAACATAGATGCGATTTTTTATTTCATGGGAGGGGGTAGGGGCAGGCGGTATTTATGTACACTCCTGTGTTTGGGTGCGTTCGTATATATATATGGGTTTTCTTCCTGCCACTATGCCTAGTGAAGTAGAACGCATCACTATTTACGACATGAGTCAATCTATGTGATAAACGACAATGCAAGCATCGCATTGGTACAATTTCAGTTTAAAGTGAGTAGAGGAAGTAACTAAAATTACAAAAGATGTCATTTCGTATTTTGTATTCATCTCTATATGATGGCATTTTGATGTGTAAGCAAGTGAAACAATTGAGATTTGAGGATTTTCGAGTTAGAGTTTTTGGGTGAGAGATCTAGCTCGTTTTGGTGTTCTTGAGAGAACTATACTATAATCTTCTTCCATTACATAGTAAATCATCTTCAACTTCGGGCATGGCTGTAGCACATCAAATTGGCGTGTGAACCACATTAAATCTTTGTGCCATCTTTGTTCTGTTTTGTTATTATTCGTGTTTCTTTGGTGTTTGTTTTAACCGATACACAAGAAAAGGACATAACAATTCATATATAGAGGTTGAGAGGAGAGAGATAGAGATAGAGACCGCTGGCCTATCCTACACCGCTTACTCAGAGAACTGTTTCCCTTAAAATTATTTCCTACTGAAACCTCTCCCCCTCCAGTCCACCCCCTCCCCCACTCCCCTAGAGGAGAGAAAAAAAAAAATGAGAACCATGCTTAGGTGAGGATTTGTCTGCCATTTAGAGTAACTCAGAGATTGGTCTATTCGTCCAACAGTTTAGAGCATGTTTGGCTAGTTTTGTGAAAGAGACATCCCATGTAGCTTCGGATTAATTGATGATAAAATTCATTATCTTCATCATTGGGTTGGGGTGGGTGTTTTGGAAATCATTCTATAAAACCAAACACTTCCAACGAATTGTTCTCATACATGAAAAATCAGAATCAATTTAAATTTGTAGTTACTTAAGAGTAACTGGTTTCTAAATCCCTCAAAAATTAATTATTGGTATTGGAAGGAAAGAATGAATTGTTACATGAGCAGCAGTCATAAATCTGGAAGTTTGGTGTACCCAACAAGAAATCATCCATTAAGGGTTGTTGCAGCAAAGTGGGTTGTTGTTGAGCTTCAGCTTCCTTCTCCTTACATATCATTGAGTTATAATCACATGAGAAGCTCTCTTGTTGATATAGTAGTGTGTTAAGAACTTGGGCTTGTGCAGTAGCCAATTGCATCTGAAGTTGTCTCACAAGCTTCTGCAATCTGCAAACTTCACCTGCACATCCATGCACTGGATCTTTAATCCTCGCCCCCGCCTCGTAGACCAAGCTATCCACTGCATCAGCTTTTTGGCTCTCTGGTAATTCCTGCATTAATCACACAATGATTAATAGAAATCACAATAGAGAATAGGGTTACAACCGTTCGTCCTCACACCTCTCTCAGATTGCATTATAGAGAAAGAACCCCGTGGTCAAGTGCCTAGCACACTTGGTAGCTAGTGGTGCGTAAAGGCCTATTGCTATCAGGAGGTCTTGAGTTCAAGTCTCCTGGTTCACATCTTACATCCCCCCTACCTAATAAAAAAAAAAGAAAAAAAAAACTTCACCACAAATTTATAGCGAAACCCTATACACCATACTTAGGTAAGCGACAGAATATAAGACATCAAACCCTAACAAGTAGTACCTGCAAGATTTTGACGACGTTACTGGCTCCAAATACTCTATGAACAGCCAAGAACTTGACGGGTTGGTTTGGGGGAAAGTATGGTGCAAGGACGCATCTTAGGACACATCGTCGACGGAGGGTCTTACAAGCGCCGCAAGGTCTGATGACAAGAGGAGGAGGAAGTTCAGATTGATCATGATGATGATGATGAGGAGAAGGAGGAGGAGGAGGAGGAGGAAAACCAGAAGATGATTGAGGAGAAGACCAAGTAGTAGAGCAATCACTGGAAACAAAAAATGGAGGAGATGATGAAGTCATAGAAGTGACCAGGGGGGCTCGTTTGAAGGTATATCTTCGAAGAGAGAGTGTGGTGGGCTATGGAGTATGGCCTATTTATGGAGATGAAGAAGATTGGTTCAAGAGAAGAAAGAAAATGGATTAAGACTGTTATGAACGAAGGGGTTGAATAGCCAACTTAAGTTTGAAACTGACAGATATATCACACCAAAGCAAAACTTGTGTCTTACAATTCAAAGTTCGATAATTCCTATATTAAGGATTCAGACCCTGACAAGACCTAGGGCAAGGTCTTTTTTCTATTTGACGTCGTGTGGGAAAGGTTCTTGCATGTAATTATTATTTTATGTTGGATTTAAATTCTTTTCAATTCCCCTATGGTGTAATGCGGTGCAGTTCAAGATGAATAACTCGACACCTGGCAGACATAACATTCAATAGTGCCGAGCTTGAGAAGAAAAAAAAAAAAATGATGCGGTAGCAATGAAATCAAAATTCAAATTAAATAGATGAACCGACCACTATTCTTCTTTATATTATCCTTTCTGTATTTCTATTAAAATTAAAATGGAAATGGAACTGTTTGTAATCATTGTAATAATAATAATAATAATAATTTTTGGCTTTTAATTTTGATTGTTCAAATTTTACTTTATTTTGCAGTCAAATTCTTTGGACTAAAAAAATAAAAATATGTTGAAAAATATAATTACCAAATATAAAAATAATTTTAATTAAAAATAAATATTACATTAAAAATTACAATACCAAAGGTAGGAAAAAAATTAAGTAGCTTATACAATCATGATTACAAAAGTTTCATTTTTCTTTATCTAAAGAATTTCATTTCCATTCCTACAACAAACCGTAGGTATCAAGAACTATCGATGATTCCACAAAAAACATGTGATTTCCACTTGGAAAGAAATGAAGTTATATATATAGGGCAAGATATTGTTGTCAAGTTGTGTAGCGTCTACACCAGCATGAGTGTCAATGAGACTGTACACATGGGAATTAATATAAATTATATATGTTTCGTGAAGTATAACGCATCACTATTTGTCACATGGCAGTACATGGGTAAGGCTATATGATAGACGGCCATGTAAACATCTCATTTATACAATTTTATCTTAAAATGAATGAGAAAGTAGCTAAAATTACAAAAGATGCACCATTTTGTAATGTATATTCATCTTCATTTGATGCCATCTTGATAATTTTACTAAAACTTAGAATCAGATTTTGAGCAACTTTTCTTATGTGTTTTGAACTAAAATTTTACCATTGAGACGTATCTGAGTCCTCTATCACAGACAAACTCATGTAATACCAAATGGCAAAAGGATAAATGTTATACTTTCATGAAACATGTTATCTATATAAAAAATGACTCATCGCTGTCAAATGTGTGTGTGTGCGCGTGCAAATGACTCAGCCCACCCCTTCTCCAAACTTGAAACATGATAAACATTTGAGACAGAGAGAGAGAGAGTCAAATCAATGCCCCTTCCAATCTTCTTTTGACATCCTACTTGGAGACAAGGCTAGCAGCCATTTCTGATTGGGCTAGTCATCAAAAATCAAACTCTATGAGCCCTGTAGTCGAAAAGTTTAACTACCACAAAAGGCAACAGAGAGAGAGAGAGAGAGAGAGATTTTGGAGGTCTCAAATTAATGGAAACAGATTCTCTACGGCAGTAAATGCACGCCCCACATGGTCTGCACCGCTATGACCACTTGAGCAGCTGGACTATAGAAGATCTGGATCCCAAATCAATGCCTCTATATATATATATATATATGTATAGAGAGAGAGAGAGAGAGAGACTCAAATCAATGGCCCTACCAATCTTCTTTGGACATCCTATTTGAAGTCAAGGCTAGCAGTCATTTTTGATTGGGCTAGTCATCCAAAATCAAAGTCATGTGCCCTGTAATTAAAAAGTTAAACTACCGCATGAGGCAAGATTTTCAATTAAGTTCAAAGAACGTGATTACAAAAGTTTTTTTTATTTTTATAAAACATTGTCAATCACATCCTTAAATTTTTTGAGGGAACTATTACTGATATCTATGTTTTGACAAACAAGGAGATTCTTTTTTTATAGCCTTAGTTATCAATCTAGCTAGATATGCTCAATCTAACAATATTGTTTAGTATTCACTTCCGAAGTAATCTATTTTGTTTCTTTCCTATAAAAAATAAATAAATAAATAAATAAAAGAATACTATCCCTACATTCTTTAAAGGAATTGTAAGGAATCACCAGAGTTTCAACCAAGAAAAAAATCTCTTACATGATTTTTCACTTGAAAGGAAATGAAGCCTCAAGAAAACACATATATACATCATGAAGTTATGGAGTGTCTAATCAAGTTGATTATTGCTGGTGTGGTACACCTATGTTTACTGCCTTACACTACAGGAATTAGGGCTGCAAAAGGATCAGGTTGGGTTAGGCTTTTTAAAACCCCAGTCCAATCCTGAGTCCCCTTAGTCGGGCCGAGCTAACCCTGATTGACCCTGATCATGGAGTGAGGGAAGGGAGAGATACATGAACTGGACTAAGTTGGGGGCTGGGTCAGGGAGAAAATTATGAATTTTACATAAAATAACACTATAATAAAATATATTATCACTTATTATCTTCATATATGATATATTATATAACAAAATATATGTGACATTTGAAGTTTAGTATATCAATATATATTTTATAATATAACTTAAAACAAGCTCAGGTCAGGTTCAGCCCGAGGCCTCAATCCTAGTCCGACCCGACCCGACCCTGACTCAGTGCAGAAATTCTCGACCTTGACCCTGCCCTCAGGGCCAGGTATCTCAGCCCAAGCCCTGTTCGGGCTCAGGGTGGGTTTGGGCCAACAAAGCCAAACCTGCACCCCTAACAGGAATGATTGAGAGAGAGAATTACGGTTTAGGGAAAAACTTTTCCACGACGGTGCAATTTCTTTCACATGGATCTTTTTCTTATTTGTCAATATATATATTGATCCCATGTGGATGAGAGTTCAGATTTTTTTTTTTTTTTTGGAATTAGGAGCTTTTATATATATATTTTTTTAAAGCGGGGGGGGGGGGGGTGAATAATTATCACCTCCAATTCCTCTAATAGGGAGGAGTGGATCCCACTTTGGGCAGTGTTTTTGGACAGGGGTAGGGTGGTCATTCCCGCTCCCATGTGAGGAATTGGAGGGGGCAACGAATTAGAGAGGACAATGATTCGAGAGGAACGGGGAGGGTGGAAGGTAACAATTAGAACACTCAAACTGGAGACCTCCTGGTGAGCATGGCATGAAGCGCACCACATGCAGCTCACCAACTGCGGTAGGCAGTTATTGTTGAATTCAGATCTTTTGCACGTACATCACCTGATCGAACACTTCATATGTCAACACCTGTCCCTTTTGTTTCTATAAACAATACCCTTCTTCACCTTTTAAATGACAGTGAACGTATATGCAGGGGCAGGGGATCTCAACTCAGTGGATGATACTTTTTATGTAAACAGCCATTGGTATTCCTCATTCACACTGGTAGTGTGAGCCAAAGCCAGCAACCATGCATCAACCAGATCGATCAAACTCACCACACAATACAGCATAGCACAGCACAGCACAGCACAGCAGCCTTCCATCAATGGAAATGATTTTTTGACTTTTATGGTCCAAGAAAAAATGAGCATGAGAACATGCATGGAGAATAATGCCAACGATAGTAACTATTATTGACCATACGGCCGAACAAAAACTATAAGGAATCTTTGAATTAAGGCAGGAGAAAAACATGATAATTTTAAAGACATAACCAGATTTACTCAAAATTGAAAGCTACATTATTGAAAGCGAGGTCACCAGGTGAAGTGAGTTCCCATGAGACTCCTGCTGGATTAACTTTTGAAAGATTTGTCATTAATTAAGGAGCATGAAATCCCTTTTTTTTTTGTTTTTAGTAGGCTTTGTCTGGTTGTAAGAGAAAAGTATGTGACATCAAATTAGTACTAAAATGAAAAATTATATAGTCATTACTAAAATTATGTAGTCAGTATCACTGATATTCTTCCATCTCCAACTAAATCTTCTTGGCCCTGGTATTGTATTAAGGATTTAGTATATATCTCTGATATGGCCCAAGACATAGTGTTTGAAAAATTTTGTAATCATTACTAAACTAATGTGCTGGAAATTAGTCATCAAAACCATACATGATATGTACATGTAAAAAGAGGGTGTAGATTACTTATCTGATTTGTAGACGAACCGCGGTTGAAGATGGTGAATACAAACACTTACATTGCATCACAAACTTGTTAACATCATGAAGACATTCAAAGAATTAGATGGGGGCTGAGTAGTGCCACTAGTCACTCTCCTTAAGATTGTAAACGCCCCTTAAGGTGCAATAGGGTTCTGGGAAATCAACCTCCAAGATAAACCAATAGCCCTTCCAATAGTTATTGCACTCTCTTATTGGGTCATGTCGAGATACGTTCAGGTTGTGCTTAATCAACCAAAAGAATGGAGTAGAAACATCTCCCAAAACAGTGAAAACTAGAAGCAAAACTGAAAAAGGAATTTGAGAGAGAGAGAGAGAGAGAATGTAGAACACTTAGAATGCACTCTAACAAGTGTCCAAAACGTCCTTTATATATAGAGGAGAAGGACCCCTTGGAAGTACCCTTCCTAAGGGATGTGTCCCTATTATTGGTGAAGCCTGATCTCAGTCCAGAAAGTGATTTGATTCTTCAACGGGTTGTTTCGCCTTCTAAACGCACCAAAATGACCAAAAAGTGCATACTGTAGAGCTCGTCGAGATCTTCGATTTGATATGTATTTCGCCCTATGTTGGTTCAGGTCCGAACCAAACTGGGTGGGTCTCTAGGGGCAGTCTTGTACTTTCTGGGTTAGGGTTTTTCTATGTATTGTAGTTATCTCTTTTAGAGATGAGTTAGTGAGGGTTTGTATTTGCTTCACAAAAATACTAGATTCGTTCTATCGCTCGACCGTGGATGTAGCCTTCCTTCTTGGGGGTGAACCACATAAATCTTGTCACGTGTGTGTGGTTTTGCTTTCCCTTTGCATTTCTTCTGCAAAGTCGCCATTCTGCTGCGTTGTTTTTCTAACAACCCCTTCAAGAGACACATGAAAATTGGCCAATAACGGCACTCAAAGAGTGTTTGACGGCACACGAAGAGGCATCGTCGACACCAACAACAGATCGATCGAAGTTGCACAGCCATGCCGACTTCTGATAGGACCAACACAAGTCGGATCGAACAAGGGAGTGTCAGATGGGATTTGATGGTACACAAAGAGGCATCGTCAACACCAATGACAGGTCGGTTGGTACCGCACAGCCATGCCGACTTCTAATGGGACCAACACAAGTCGAATAGAACAAGGGAGTGTCAGATGTCCTGATAGACCTTGAAACCAACAACACTCTGCCCGACGCACAACAAGAAAAACCTGATACTAGCAAAACTATATTTGGCTTGACATCTGACATAATGTATGAAAGGGTCCTGGGCCAAGCATAGGGTGGTTTGAAAATCATTACGAAAAAGTACTAGAAGATATTCTCTTTTTCCATAGAAATGTGTTCGCTCAAGAAAGGCTTCAAAAGACATTGATTGTAAATGAGAAGATTGTTTACGGAGAAAACAACTATAGATTCGCATTTATATACATAAAAATTATATAGGAACAAGAATAATTTTTTATTTTCTTTTGAAAAAATATAAATGGATTTCTTTGGAGTAATAAGACTATTCCAAGTACGATTTTCCTTTTACATTGTTGATGGTGAGTTCCGCAATGGCAGGAAGTCTGCAATTTTTGGAAGTTCCTAAAATAGCTTTCCTGGGAGATGCCCAGGACCCTGAAGGAAGGCCGATGATTGATCTTGAAATCTTCTTGGGCTTTCCTTGTAACCAGCCCCAGCCTTCGCAGACGATGGTTCCCCCTCCATCTTCTGCTACAGTGGTTAAGCCTGCTCTTCCGGCTATTGAAAGCCTTCCGTCGCCTATACGAGATGGTGCCTTGACGAGAATCAAGATCCCTCAGGCGACTTACGTTGCACAGCTTGACAAGCTTAAGTTCTCTCTCATTGGGCGCCTCAACTTTAGATTTACTTCTATGGACAGGCTCCGCGAAGCAACTAAGCACTGGGGTTTGAAAGATGGTGTCTGGATGAAGTCCTTAGGGAAAGGGTTTGTGCTTTTCCGATTTGAAAACTTGGAAGACATGACCAGTGTTTGGAGGCGCAGTCCGATATGGATGGATGGGCAGCCTTTGCGTTTTCAATAGTGGAGGAAAGATTTTATGGTAGACGATCAAGCCATTACTCAATTGGCTATCGTGGATTAGATTCCCTATTCTAGCACGAGGATATTCTTCTGTCAATTGCAAAGACAGTTGGGAGACCGATTGCAATTGACAAGCGCACCAAAGATTCACATTATGGCCATTTCGCGAGAGTTTGTGTTGATATTGACGATACCATGCCGCGTATGGACGAGATTTGCGTAGAGAGAGAGCAAGAGGGATCTCTGGAGATGTACATGTTCAAGCAAAAAGTGGTTTATGAAGACCCCCTACTCGCTGCACCAAATGCCATAGGTATGGACACAGACCGAATATGTGCACTTACCGTCAGGAGCAGGAAGACACGGTTGATGCAGCTGTTCCAGGCGCCACCTATGTGGACAATGATAGAAACCGCCGACGACGTCAGAGGTGACGACGAAGTTTAAAATCTCTTGTCGTGGCGGTTACGGATAAGGAGCTTTTGGCGGACACTGATAAGGAAAGAGAAGATGCTGCAGCAGGGTTTGCGGGTTCCGTTAAGGAAGGTGAAGCTTCGCTTGCGGATTTGGAGGTGACCGTGAAGGATAATGCTGGCATTGCTCCTGGTGTTATTCCATCCTCTCCGCGATCTATGGAGTCTCTAGCGGTTGTGGCTGAGTCCCCTCTCTCTGCGAATAAAGACGTAATGCATGGGAATGACCTGGCTCAAATGTGTTCTCAGCTTAACCATCTGATTGGACCGAACCAGCTGAGTAATGCTGAAGCTGAAGGAGAGGCTTCTTCTCCTTCCTCGGTAGACTGCAGGGACAATGGTCGAACAGTTGTGATAACACATGTGGGATCAGCTTTGGCGGAGGATTCAAATGCTGACATCTCATTCACTCAAGCTACACGGAAGTGCAATGCTAGAGAGAAGCACATAGTGCCTGAAAATATTGTTATGGGCGTTCGGCGAAGAGAAAAAGGGTCTCATGAAGCTACTACAGTTAATGAGACCTTGAATGCTCAACGAAGGGACGCTGGTGCAGGGCGTCGCGAAGGCTTCCCCAATTTTTTATTATGCGGTGCATGTTTTGGAATATCAGAGGGGTGGGCAACACCCGTGCGAGAGATCATCTCTGGAACTTGGTAAAAGAACACAACCCAGACTTCTTGTGTCTGGATGAACCTAAGATTGGAATTGATCGATGCCCCTGGCGATTCTTTCAGTCTTTAGGCATGGCGGTGGATGCTATTACAAATGACAGCGATGATAAGCTTGCAAATTTGTGGTTCTTTTGGAAGAATGGCCTGCACCGACCGGCGACAATTGTTACTTCAGATCAGCATATATCTATTCAAGTGGATTTTAACGGGACCAAGAGTTTTATCTCTATAGTTCATGTTAGCTGCCTGCGCGCGAACAGACACCAACTGTGCTATGATCTGGCCTCTATCGCAGGGATCTCTTGCCCTTGGTTAGTTGTTGGAGACTTTAATGCTTACCTTTATGCTAATGATAAGACCGGTCTGGGGCGCTTCAACGTGGGTTCTGCGGAGGATTTTGCCACCATGATCGATACAACCAAGCTCATTCCGCTGTACTCTATTGGCCGCAAGTACACCTGGTCCAATAATCGCAGATTGGGTAACATCCAAGACATCTTGGATCTCAGCTTCTGTAATGAAAATTGGAACCAAACCTATAGTGGGAGCGTGCAACGGGTCTTAGTTCGTGGCTCCTCGGACCACTCTCCCTTGCTTATTTTCTGCGAGATTGTGCCTCGCCCCATCAATGCTCCTTACCGCATCCAGCGGTTTTGGACTGAACATGAAGATTTATGTAAGGTGATTGAAAGTTCTTGGACTGAAGCTATTCAGGGCTCTCCAATTTTTGTGGTGCACCGCAAGCTCAAGAGGCTCAAAGGCCATCTTAGGGATTGGGCGAAACAGGTCTGCCCTCATATAAACCTTGAAGTTAGTCTCACCAAGCAATGTCTGGAAAGTGTGCAGGGCTTGATTGAGGTTGAAGGTTTCTCTGAAGATCTTTTTGATAGAGAGATGCAAGCTCGAGGAGACTATGCAAAAGCCATTGAGCTGCAAGGTAAGCTCTAGAAGGAAAAAGCTAGAGATAAATGGGTTAAAAATGGAGATAAATGCACAAAGTATTTCCACCAATCAGTTAAGATGCGACGAGCAAGGAGCCTCATTAGAGAGATTATCAAGGATGATGGTTCTGTAATCACAGATACAAAGCAAATTGGAGATCACTTGGTGGCGCACTTTGAAAATTTCTTCAAGAAAGGAGACTGCATCAAGAATGGAGATTTGATGTCTGTTATCCCTGCTCTGATTTCAGAAGAAGATAATGCAATGCTCACTAGAATTCCTTCTCAAGAGGAAATCAAGTCTACAGTGTTTGACCTGGACCCCTCTAGTGCCTCAGGCCCGGACGGATTTCCAGGAACCTTTTTCAGAGTTTGTTGGCATATTATTAGCGGGGAAGTCTGCCGTGGCTTCCAAAGCTTCTTCAGAGATGGCATTGTGACCAAGGGAGTCAACTGCAATTTTCTCTGCCTTATTCCTAAAGTAGAAAATGCCACCAAGGTTGGTCAATTCCGCCCCTTATGTTTGGGAAATTTTTTCTTCAAAATTATTCCCAAAATTATGGCTTCCAGAATGTCTTCCATTTTACACAAAGTGATCTCAGCAGAGCAGGGGACCTTTCAAAAAGGGAAGGTAATTTTTGAAAATATAGGGGTTGCCTCTGAATTGACTAACATGATGAAGGTGAAATGCAGGGGTGGAGGCATTGGCTTGAAACTAAACATCCATAAAGCTTTTGATACGCTGGAATGGGATTTTTTATTCGATGTGATGCTTGCTTTTGGTTTCTCGCAGACTTGGGTGCATTGGGTACACCAAATTCTTGTTTTGACCCGGATCTCTATTATGGTCAATGGTGGACCGGTGGGTTTCTTTGGGATGGAGAGAGGCCTTCGTCAAGGGGATCCCCTATCCCCCCTTCTTTTCATCCTCTTTGAAGAGGTTCTGTGTAGGGGTCTCAGTGATATGCGCAGCAGGGGGTGGATCAAAGCTCTCAATGGTCCTACACTGGTAAACACTCCTTCCCACCTTCTCTATGCTGATGACCTCTTCATTTTCATGAAAGCAGAGATACATGACCTCAGGCGAGTTAAATGTTTTCTGGAAGCCTATGGAGCTGCCTCGGGCCAAATTATTAATTACTCTAAAAGCAAGATTTTTCTGGGTCATGTCACGGCTATCAGAAGGCAAAGGATCGTCTCCACTCTTAATATCTCGGTTTGCAATTTTCCAACTAGATATTTGGGAGTCGCTTTGATGAAGGGCAGAATCAAGAAGGATGCAATTCAACCTCTCATTGACAAGTTCAAGCAAAGACTGAATTCTTGGAAGGGTCACCTCCTTTCTATGGCTGGCCGTATCGAACTGGTTAGATCTGTAATGAGCAGCATCCCTATCCATAATTGTTCCATTTATCTCTGGCCAGTAGGCGCAATTAAAATTATGGAGAGGTGGGTCCGTAATTTTATTTGGACAGGGGAATCTGACACACATAAAGCCATCACAGTCAAATGGGATCGTTTGTGCAAGCCCAAAATGGAGGGAGGAATTGGAGTTCGCAGACTGCGTGATCTTAATTTGGCTTTAATCTGTAAGCTAGCATGGTCTATAAAAGTGGATGACACCCCCTTTGCTGCCTTTTTAAGATGCAGATTCCTGAAGCAAGATGAGAATTTAAAAAATTCGATTGGGTCATCCTCCATCCTCCCTGGTCTTAGAAAAATTTGGAGTTTTGTGCAATCAGCAGAGAAATGGGTGATTGGAGATGGGACTTCAATTAAATTCTGGTATGATAAATGGATTGGAAATGATAATGTGCAGGATCTTCTCCTTCCTTATCATATCCCTAGTAATCTCTGTGCCGCGGTGGCTGATTTCTTAGAAGATGGTAGGTGGTCTTTTCCAGTGGACCAGCACCCTCACCTTCAACAGGTTTATAACAAGATTATTGATAGGGGCATCTCTATCTCCAACCGAGAAGACAAGCGGTTTTGGGCTCATACTAGCACAGGTTTTTTTTTCTGTTAAATCTGCCTGGGAAGCCATTAGAGACAAAGCAGCAGCGCCAGGCTGGGCCTTAACGGTTTGGGATCGAGATCTCCTCCCTAGAACCTCTATCTTTGGTTGGCGTTTAATGCATGATGCACTCCCAATGGACCACAAAGTGAGATGCAAAGCTGTTCCCTTAGCCTCTCGTTGTGATCTTTGTTATGCAGCCTGTGATTCAAGTCATCATATTTTCTTGGAATGTGGCTTTTCAATTCAG
Organism: Telopea speciosissima; assembly: GCF_018873765.1. NCBI lineage: Eukaryota > Viridiplantae > Streptophyta > Magnoliopsida > Proteales > Proteaceae > Telopea > Telopea speciosissima. The sequence continues at coordinate 14,308,468 of NC_057925.1, read as the reverse complement.
TTGTGGAGGGAGATTATGTACAATTTCAACCTAACTTGGGGCGGGTTCCCTTCCATCGAAAGACTCTTCTCATGGTGGCGCAGGAAAATAAAGGTGGTCCCATTACCGCAAGCATGGTGAGTTTTGCTCATTATTGGTTGCAAGCAAATTTGGTGGGAGAGAAACAGAAGGCGTTTTGAGAACCGGCAGAGAACTCCCTCTCAGGTAGTTAAAGCTTGCTTCGCTGAGATGTCGGATTGCACAAAAAATAAAGGAGCCTTGGTACGCTCAGTCCAGGACCTCACCTTGGCACGAACCCTGAATGTTGTGATTGATAAGGCCCAGCCTAGGACCAATTTCGAAGTTAGATGGAAACACCCACGCATGGGCTGGTGGAAATTGAATATTGACGGGTCCTCTTTAAGATGCGAAGGGCTTGCATAAAGATTTCCGGATGAATGGTGTGGGGTATTAGTGTATCTGACATATAATTTAAATGTGATAATTTGTCCTTTAAGAATCCGGTGGCGGCCACTGCTTAGAGCAAAAAATAACTTCACACACCAAGGCCTCGCCACGGCTCAGCTTGGCTCAGCTATACGCATGCATGCGTGAAAACAAAACCCATACCTCTAGACACAAGAGAGAGTAGTATTCTCTTCAAGGAACCCTACCCTTACAATTCACATAAGTATACATTAATTTCACTCCAATCTTTTACCTAAAAAAAAAAAAAAACCTCTCTCCAGTCTCTTCCACTTTCTATGTGGGACTAAACCACTTACTAAAATTCTTTGCTAAAAGCAACTTCCAATTGGTCATGATTCAAACCTTGTGGGATACACACAATCAGAAACATTTTTAAAGATAAGTCTCTCACACTTACTAAAATTCTTTGCTAAAAGCAACTTCCAATTGGTCATGATTCACACCTTGTGGGATACACACAATCAGAAACATTGTTAAAGATAACTCACACAATCAGAAACATTTTTAAAGATAACTCACACAATCAGAAACATTGTTAAAGATAACTCACACAATCAGAAACATTTTTAAAGATAACTCACACAATCAGAAACATTTTTAAAGATAACTCTCTCTCTCTCTCTCTCTCTGTGTGTGTGTGTGTGACAATGGAGAGAATGATTCCTCTTCTTGTCATTCCGACATAACCCCGTAATTGTATGCAACTTAAAATCACATTGAAATCATGCTTATTAGGGATGTCAATCAAAAGATATTCCTCGGCTAACAAATAAACATGAGAAGACGTTGGGATCTTACGATTCCTACCTAGAATGGGATCTTTTTGAAAATATTAAATTAGTAACAAAATATTTACCAAAACATACATTATTAATAATTGTAAAAAATACTTACCAAAGTAGCAGTTTTTATTAATTAGTCCCTCTACTTTCTAGTATCACATAATAAACTATAAGGCTTATAATTAATTACTGTCAGACCTCAGGCTTATAATTTCAGTCTATTGAAATTACTTGTCTAGAGATTCTGTAATTATGATTTGATCTATAAAAAATTTCAAAAAATGTTTCATAAATAAATATTAATTTTAAAATTCTTCACAAAAATTACAAAAACGCCACCAAGTCTGGATTTATGTCCAATCAAGTACAAACATTCTCCCATAGGGTAATGGATTCCATTTAGGACACATTTCTTTTGACTATAATCGAACATTACGAATTCAGTACATTAATATATAATCAAGGTGACATCAACAATCGGTGTGCCAAAATTCAAAATGCTTGATTGCATTGATAAGGATCCTTCTGGTCAAGGTACTACACGTATACTACTAACGAGAATTTAGTTCCATATCAATTGACAATAACACATGTGATATTCTTGTATGATCTAGCTAGTTCACTGTATATATAGTATGTACACTCACACTTGTGTTTTGTAATCTCTAATCCTAGGAAAACACATTGTGACGACCATATGAATAAAGTTATCCTAGTCATGAACGTTTTTAGGTTAAAACCTGAGGACGACCGAGACCCATAATATCATGAAAATTAATATGAATTAGAACATATAAAATGAATTTGATGGACATACTTCCAACACAGGGAAGAAGAGCAAAAGAGAGAGAGAGAGAGAGAGAGAGAGAGAGAGAGAGAGAGTTGCAGAGAAAAGCGTATGTCGCTCGTGATGGCCAAGGGTAAGGTGAGAGAAAGACTCTGGAAAGACCCTTTTATTTTGGGTAAATTATACGTCAACCCCTAGTTTCAAACGAAACTTAGATCACCCCTGGTTTTTGAAAAAACTCAAATCACCCCCTCTACAGTAACGGTGTTAGTCTGCTGTTAGTTATTGATGTGAAAAGACTATTTTACCCTTGTACTAAAACATTAGAATTAAATTTACAATACTATCCTTCCTTCATCTTCAACATTGGTCAAGGGTAGTATAGGGATTTAAATTTATTTAACTGGCAGACATCATCACTTAACAGCATAAAACTAACGGTAGGGACTAATTTGTTGTATTGGGGTCTAAATCAGAGGGTGATTTGAGTTTTTTCAAAAACCAAAGGGTGATCCGAGTTTCGTTTAAAAACCAGGGGGTGACGTGTAATTTATCCTTTTATTTTTTATTAAAATTTTCTTCCATCGATTCAAAGGGAGACCAATGGTTGGGAGTGATCGGGTGATTCTTCCCGATTCAAGCTGATCCAAATCAAAATCGCGAGAGACCGATCCCGCTTACTTAAAGCATTGACCCAACAAAAGGCAAACAGAAAAAGTTGACGGAGAAAAAAAAAAAAAAAAAGAGAGCAAATATACAAAGAGAATAACCTGAAAGGGTAAGTATCTTTTGTATGTTTATTTATACTCTTACTCTTAGTAATACAACTTACAAAACAGGTTAGAGATTACAGTCTTGAATAAGGATGAGACGGAATGAAATTACAAACCAATGATATGATATAAGCCTAGATGTAATCTAACGGAATTAGACCAATATGATACACAAAACTGACAAAAGGAATTATGAAATTCTCAAAGTACTTAGGTGTTTAGAGTGTAGCTATGTTTCACATCACAAGTTAGTCAAATCAGTTCGTGCCTATGATGACCTATCTAGGGGTGCAAGTTTAGGCCTGTCTGCCCAAATCCGCCCTGAACAGGGCCTGGACTGAGATACTAGTTATATTATAAAATATATATTGATATACTATATATATTATAAACTTTAATTGTCACACATATTTTTATTATATATGAAGATAATAAGTGATAATATATTTTATTATAATGTTATTTTATGTAAAATTGATAATTTTGCTCCCCGATCCAGCCCAACTCAGTCCAGTACGTCCATGCATCTCTCCTTTCCCTCACTCCATGATCTGGGCTAGTCAGAGTCAGCCCGGCCAAACCTTGAGGGTGGGTCAAGGTTGGATTTTCTAACCCCTAAGTTAGGTCAGGTTGGACCTGGGCCCAGCGAAGGGGACTCAAGGTTGGGTTGGAGTTTTAAAAAGCCCAACCCAACCCGATCGATCCTGTTGCAGCCCTACTAATTTTCTTTTTCAATTTTGGTATCATACTGTTTCTATACAAAATACACTAATTATAAGGAATATATCAGTCGTTTATATTTGATTGAGCTCTCTCTTTTGGGGCATTTGGAAGAGTAGGGATCGAGAGTAGAAACAAAAGGATCTTTAGCAGATAATTATTTTTTTTAATTTATTTATTTATTTGGGATGTTTAGCAGATAAATTTATTGGTGTGTGGCAAACATTTACTAAACTAAATTAGGTATAACCAAGAAATTCTGGAATTTGTAGAAACAGTGCAAATGTCAAGACAACAGTCTTCTTGGCATTCAATTTGCAAAGATTCGCTCTCCTAAATGTATAGTAGTGGAATTTTAAAAGTTTTAACTAATTGATGGTTCAAAATATTATTTTTATGGTGTATTTTTTTAGAGGATGTCCAACCCATTTCTCTAATAGTTTTGTAGACAATCTCTCTCTCTCTCTGATAATTAGGTCCCAAGACTCATGACCTTAATTGTGAGGTGTTAGTCCTCACCAACTGAGCTATCCCCTTGGGTTAACCTCTATGTTCTCTTCAGTTTCTCTATTCATTGTCTGATTATGTCCGATTGGCCACAATTCTAAAGTGTCCTGACGTAGTCCAGTAAATGACTATAACGACTACCAGAAGGGTCCCCATTTTATCTTTGAGACTGATTTACAAGAACCCGATTTGCACCATAGGAAGCGTTTACAGTCTTAAAGAGAGCGATCGGTGACACAACTCCCCAACCATTTTATTTTCAGGATTCGTGATGCATGCATGGTGTTTATCATTGATGTGATTGACTAGGTTTGCCTACAATACTGATAATTTCATTCCCTTATTTATATTTAGGAATATTTCCAACATATAGTAATTGAGGGACTCTAGTAGTTGAATCCAATAAGTTAAACCTCAGATTTTCAGAGGACAAGGGAACTTTTGCATGCAATTAAGGTTATGGGCTTATTATTGTCTTCATTATCAAGTGTGCCAAGTTCATATTAGATTGAGAGGTTTGGTTGGATCATGGGTTGTCATTGTTGGCAACTTGTGTGGCAGTGTTTGATGGCATTCTAGAAGTATTTGGGTGATGCACAAGTATTGTGGCAGCTGTGGCAGTGACAGACAGGTCCTTTTCAGTACGAACAAGGTTTGGCAATGTTACAAATGTTTTTGGGCTCATATGGCATGTATCGGCAGCATATCACAGTGTATTATGTGCTTACACTGGGTTTTGTTTAAGAAAGAAGTAGCAGGTGACTGGCTTGTTCATTAAAAGTTGCAACTTCATAGGTTCATGCAGTGGCAGCATATTCGAAATGAATTTCAGAAGGCTTAATGTCAGAACTTGGCAAAGTAATCTTCAAGAGAAATGTAGTTTGTTGAACCATGGTTCCAACGCAACTGATTTTGTGTCTTTCTGATCTCAGAAGGAGAAGTTATGATGATTACCATGTGACTATGCAGAAACGAAGCAAATTGGGAGAGGGTGGAAGAGTTTAAGGTAGCTATTGGAAGTTTTTCCTGCAAATAAATGTGTAATCCATTAGCTCACACTGTTTTGAACATTTTCTATTTTTGTGAAAATCTCGAAATTTGATATAAAACGTCGTGAAACGTGATAAATTCCATTTTGTGCACTCTGGTAGGCTGGGAGGATCCAGCTAAAGTGTTTCTGTCATACAGTATCAATATATGAATGGCCCATATTAAAAGATTCCATTTGAACGGATTTTATAAAGGCACTAGGGTTAGAACGGTGTAGATACTATCGCGAGTGTTTCTATTAGTGCGGTACAACGAGCCTTGGAACGCCGTAGAGCACTGTATGATCCGGCTATACAGTATGTCGCATGTGCAATATTTTTGTCTTCAAGATTCTATTTGTTCGCCATCTATGGGCCAGCATATAAGGAGTCTGATCTTACGGCTGATAGTAAAGAGGACCATTGAGTCAATTGTAGTCCTAGATCCTATGATACTTAGGCATAATGTAAGCCATCAGAAGATTCCCATCTAAGCGTTTCTATGCACCCTGCATTTAACCGACGCAATCTTGAAGATCCGATGGCTCTATTGAACACACATTTGAATATGCATATCGGATGGCCCAGAAAGCATTCGACTTTCCCGTGACGCATGGTAATGCACACTGTCACGGAATCATTAGAAATTTTACAAAAATACCCCTAGATCGCAAGGTTTCACTAAAACTAGGATGCCTCACTTGTTTTAACTCATTAGCGAGCCGCAAAGTGTTGTACGCTCACAGAAAGGACTAGAACGTCTCTATGAAGAGAAAAACAAAGAAAAATATAGAGTGCACAGATTTCAGAGAGAATGCTTCAATGGTGATTTTCTCGATCTGCATGCATATGGGAGAGCGTGCAAAGTACTGATTAGCCTCCAGAGACATTGCTGAGTGTGGGAATACCTAGGGAGAGGTGTTTCAGATTTGAGAAATCCCAATTCAAGGTTTTGAAGGGTTTTGTTGTTTGAGATGACTGTTTTGATGATCATGGCGCATACAGTTTGATTCATATGCATTAGGGGAGACAGTTGTCTGTGGGATTACAGGATTAAAGTAATCCACATTTGCAAGTCCCTATTTTATTGTTCTAGTATTTGGTTAATGTTGATAAACCTAGACCATGCTTGTAATTGGAGGAATTTGATTATTTTGATTTTGCATTGTAAACCTAGCAAGTCGGGCTTGTCCAGGGTTTGGGATTATAGTCTTTGTCTTTGTTGTGTCAAGGGTTGAAGCATGACGATGTTCCTGAGTAGTTGCTGCGGTTGAAATACACCAAATGGGATTGTTGTCCGTGCACTTATGTAAGCAAGTGTTGAAGCAGGATAGGGCATTCCTGAGTTGTAACTTGTAGTTAAAAACCACCAGTGTGAGTAAACGCTGAGGTCGATTAGACCATTACTCCGTGGATATAGGCACATCGCCAAACCACGTTATATCTTGTGTTCTTGTGGTCTGCATTATTATTGTTTGGATATGTAGTGCAATGGTGATGACAGGATGTGTGTGCATTATCTGGTAGACGTGAGTCACCTGACCACTTTGTGGTGACAAGGTGGAAGTGCATACGACAGTGTGTTGGAAATATTTTTGGAAAGAATTTTGTGACCCTGATTCACCCCCCTCTCAATGTCAACCAGAGAATATCAGGTTCTATTGCCTAGTGATGTGTCTTTAAAGGTCTGCAGTTGGTTACAGTTGTGATATTTTTTCTTTCAAAGACAGCAAGAGAGATCAAGATCCATAAGCAAATACTTATTTTAAAAAAAAAAAAAATCCATAAGCAAACTGGAACATAACGCAGGAAAAAAACAAGTCAGAGATTCTTGACATGTTTATCAGTGTTAAAAAAAGTTTTTGAGATTCTTCAGTCTTTCTTTTGTTCATGAAAGATGATATCATTCACAGAATACAGCTTGCCATGCACAATCTTTTCAAGAAACAGTCACTAAGAGAGTAACTTAGTTGAAATACAGCAAAGACAGTAAGTGCCTTCTCTGGTGGTAAGAGAATTAGCACAACAACCGCAGCAGAATTCTCCATCAACCGATGGAAAGCATTGGTTCTCAAATCCAAACTGTGAAAGGTTTTATGCAACTCTTGCTTATCAAAATCAAGTTGCGGTCTGACAGGAGGTGGAGTTCGGCAAACAGTGGTGACTATATATGCTTGCATTTTTTTTTAATTTTCTCAGCAGAGGTTGTTAGAATTTTAGTTCTAATAAAATTCTATATGGACATAATTAAATCCCTAAACCAGGCTAATTAGGGTTTTGGTCTAATAAAGTGGGGTCATTAAGTTATATTAGAAGTCTAATGTGGACTGGCTTAGTGTGGGCCAGATAGATTCCTATTGGGACTGTGATGAGTCAGACCCTATAGGGATTACTATATAAGGAGAGCTAGGTCCCCCCTCTACCCATGACAACTTATTATTCTCAATTACGATTGAGAAGTGCATTCTTGAAAGAGAGGGAGATATTCAGTGTTCGTCGTCCCTGCGCATTCGGTATTCTCATCAGGCCAGTTACTTTGGGAATAGAGGGGAAGCACCTAGATCTTTGTTCTTTATTTTCCGCTGCAATCATCATCACTATGGATGCGAAACAAGGTCAGTGGTTCTATCCCTATTTTCTATTATTTATTTGATTGTGTTCTTGAACGCCCTATGGAGATCCTGGCTTTTGGGATTTTGTCCCTATTCGGATCGATTTATTCTAACATGTGGTATCAGAGCCTCCATAGATCCATTCTTGAACCTATATGGATTCAAAATAATAGAACATAATAAGGGAATCGAAAATTTTTCGATTCGAATCAAGGTTTTTAGGGTTTTTTCTAGTTTTCCAAAAACCCGTACGGACATAGGCATTCTGTCGATTTTTTTAGCCGGCGAAAACAGAATCTGATCACATGGGGGCGTAGAGCTCGCAAAATCAGAGTTTTCGGTGGGTGGATCACCGCCGGCGGCTGCCGGACGCGCTCTCACGCGACGGAGGCAGCCGCGGGTGATCTTCACTCGCCGGCAGATGTAAAAAAAAAAAAAAAAGAATCTGGGTTTTGCTATCGTGCGCCTGATGCTATTTACAGGCAATGCTAATATGCGCCTCTCGGGTCGGGTCAACCCGGTTTCTGACCCAAAAACCCGACCCGTTGACCCGACTGTTGGCCCGCTTTGGTTTGACCCGAACTCGGTTGGACCAGGTCTGAACCGGTTCGCTCGAACCGGGGTTGAACCAAATTTCTTTGGTTTGACTTCCGGACCGTTTTGACCAGTACAGTCAACCGAATTTGGACTTGGACTTTGACCGGGCTTTCTGGGGGCTACGAGACTCCGTTTGGGGTCCCGTTTTTTGCGTTGGCTCTGTTTTTCTGTGCTCTACACAGTGGTGCCCTTTGTTTTGATCAGATATGAATATTTTAAATATTTTTGATATTCTTTTGATGCATGCCCTTTATGTAATTTATCGGTTCATTCTATTGGGAACCGAACCAATTTCTGAATTGCTGGAATACCTACCTTGATGAACAGAATTATTATTATTTTGTGTTAATTTTAAGACATTTAAAGCCCCTTGTCATAAATTATAAAATAACACATTGTTTAAGGATGTAAGTAATTTTGGAAAATCCCGAAAGAGGGTTTCATGTTTTCGACAGGATGCAGCCGCCAAAGCGACCTTCCTTGTTGGATTTGTGAAACACCGGTCTTATACAGTTGTGGGATGTCCTTCAACTCTGATGTGTGGTCATACACCCAAAGGTGGTGGTCATGTATTGGTATTTGAAGGGGTATATATACAGTATGCATGTGAATAGGTTGACCCTAGAATTCTGCACATCCAAAGGTGGTGGATTTTGAAAGTTGAGCTGTATTCCCATGGCCACTGGTATGTAGGGATTTTTACAATTGCATATTGAGAATTCAGCCCAAAGGTGATTTCACAATGATGTGTGTAAAATTCTCATTAGCTTATAAAGTTTTCAAGCTGTACTTGCATCATTTTAATTATTATACTGTTCATTGTTTAAATTTTCAGTTACCTTCTCTGTCAATAATAACATGGTTACTATTGAGCTCCTCACTGGGTCAAACTTTAAGAAGTGGAAAGAGGACATTATGTTTGCTATGGAAATGGCAGATGTGCACACGCCCCTTGTTATGGACACACCAATGGAACTAACTGCTGATAGTACTGAGGATGAAAAGTCTATGCATGCTGCATGGCAAAAGAGTAATCGACTCAGTATCTTGTCCATAAAGAGGTCGATACTGGAACCTAAAAAGTGGTCGCTGAGAAATGTCTTGCCAGGGAATTGCTAGATGTAATTTCCAAGAGATACAAAGTTTCATCGAATGCTGAGATTGGGACACTTCTGCAAGGGTTATTTAATATGGAGTATGATGGTTCTGGGGGTGTTAGGGATTACATTATTAGGATGGTTGATTACCAAACTAAACTCAAGGCCTTAGACATTCCTCTTCCAGATGCCCTAATTGTCCATCAAGCCTTAAATACCCTACCTTCTCAATTTGGCATCATAAAAACCAACTACATTTCCCAAGATGGAGTCTGGAGCATTAATGACCTAATTTCTAGGGTTGTGTCTGAGGAAGAGAAACTGAAGAAAGAGAAAAAGCCTACTACCCTGTTTACTTCCAAAGCCCGTAAGAGTAAAAAGTCTAAAAACCATACTCATAAGTCTGCCAATAAACAGTCCTATCAGACTAACAATTTGGGACCCAAGAAAGACTCTTTGAAGAAAGAGATTGATCGCTGCTTCTTTTGCAAGAAGAAGGGTCACATGAAGAAGGACTGCGACAAATACAAGGCTTGGTTACTCAAGCCCAAGCAGCCATCAGGTAATGATTCTTTGGCTTTTGTTTGTGAATCCAATCTATCAGAAGCCCCATCCAGTTCTTGGTGGCTAGATAGCGGTGCAACTAACCATGTTGCTTTTACCATACAGGGGTTCATAAACCGGAAGAGGCCAAACAAGGATGAATCAAGGCTGGTCGTAGGAAATGATGGACATTCTGACGTAGAGTTCGTGGGAGATGTCATTTTATTATTAGATTCTGGTTTTAAATTGACTTTAAAAAACACTTTTTATGTACCGTCCTTTAGGCGGAATTTAATTTCGGTTTCAGTTTTGGACATTAGTGGTTTCTATTTTGAAATAAAGAATACTATGGTTAATTTATTTTTTAATTCAACTAAAGTTGGTTCCTGCTTTATGTCCAACGGATTGTACAGATTGTGTTTGTCTCCCACTGATATCTACGTCTCCTATAATGTTGAAAGTATTGTTTCTAAAAGACCCTTACCTAAAGAACGGTCTTTCACATTGTGGCATAAGAGGCTAGGTCATATTTCTAAGGCAAGAGTGGAAAGGCTGATAAAGTCTAACATCCTGCCTACTCTCGAAAGTGATCTAGAAACTTGTGTAGACTGTTGTAAGGGAAAGATGACCAAAATAAAGAAGAAAACTGCAGTCCGTAGTTCTGACCTGTTAGAGGTCATTCACACTGATATCAGTGGTCCCTATTCAGTCACATTGTGTAAAAATTTTTATTTCATCACTTTTACAGACGACTATTCCCGATATGGATACCTGTACTTAATTAAAGAAAAGTCTGAATCTCTTGACAAGTTCAAGATTTTTAGGACTGAGGTTGAGAAACAGTTAGGGAAAGTTATTAAAATTGTTAGATCTGATCGTGGGGGTAAGTATTATGGCAGACATGGCGATGCTGGACAGCTTAAGGGCTCGTTTGCCAAATACCTTGAGGACTCTGGAATAGTTAGTCAGTTTACTATGCCAGGAAGTCCTGAACAAAATGGGGTCGCCAAAAGGCGTAACCGTACCCTTATGGACATGGTGAGGAGTATGGTTAGTAGGACAAATTTACCTAAGTTCTTATGGGGTGAAGCCTTGAAAACTGCTCTTTATATCCTTAACCGTGTACCTACTAAAGCCGCTCCTCTTACACCTTTTGAGTTATGGACCGGCCGTAAACCCAGTTTAAACCATCTTAGAGTTTGGGGGTGCCCTGCAGAAGTGAAGTTGTATAATCCAACTTTAAACAAGTTGGATCCCAAGACTACTCGTTGCTACTTTGTCAGCTACCCAGATCATTCGAAGGGATATAAATTTTATAATCCCTGCGGAGGCACTAGGATTGTGGAGTCACAGACAGCGAAGTTTCTGGAATTTGATGTGGCCGAAAAGAATGACTGTTCTCAGACTGTTCAAGATAGTCACATGGTTGGTACATCGGTACCCATTCTTCTACCTATTCAGACTGATGTGGGGCATACTATGCCATTGGTTACACCTGCTGGAGTTCAGGAGCCTGATATTGATACCGTCCCCGACATTCATGTAGCACCTGATGAGATTCCTCTTATTCAGGATGCGGTTGAGGATCCTATCATTGATGCGATTCAGTGAGATTCCTCGATTAGGTTGAGGCGGTAGTGGCACCATTACGGAGATCCACCAGGGAGAGAAGGTCAGCTATATCACCTATCTATGAGGTCTATCTGGGAGAACATGACTATGATATTGGTTGTGTAGTCAATCCAGTTACTTATTCAGGCGCTGTTTCTAGTCCTCAGTCAGATTTGTGGATAGATGCGATGAGAGATGAAATGCAATCAATGAAACATAATGATGTTTGGGAGCTTGTTGATTTACCTAAAGGTTGTAAGCCCATTGGTTGCAAATGGGTGTATAAAACCAAAAGAGATTCCAAAGGAAAAGTTGAGAGGTTTAAAGCCAGGCTGGTAGCCAAGGGATTCACTCAGAGAGAGGGAGTAGACTACAATGGGACCTTTTCTCCAGTCTCCTCGAAGGATTCCTTCAGGGTGATCATGGCATTGGTAGCTCATTTTGATATGGAGCTGCATCAGATGGATGTTAAAACCGCCTTTCTCAATGGCAATCTTGATGAGGAAGTATATATGGTTCAGCCTGAGGGTTTTGCAGTGGATGATTCAGATCATCTTGTGTGTAGACTCAAGAAGTCTATCTACGGTCTCAAACAAGCTTCTAGGCGTGGTATCCGAAATTTGACAGATGTTGTGACTTCGTTTGGTTTTATGGAAAACAAAGTGGATCAGTGTATATATCACAAGGTCGAGTGGGAGCAAATTCTGTTTTCTCATTACGTATGTGGATGACATCCTGCTTGCAAGCGATGACCTAGGGATGTTGCATAATACAAAACAACTTTTATCTAGGGAATTTGACATGAAGGACCTTGGTGAGGCCTCTTTTGTTCTTGGGATTGAGATCCATAGGGATCGTTCTCGCCGTTTATTAAGTCTTTCTCAGAGGGCTTATGTTGATCGTGTTCTGGAGAGGTTCAGTATGCTGGATTGCAAACCTGGGAATGTTCCTATTCTCAAGGGTGACAAACTGAGTTCGACACAGTGCCCGAAAAATAAAGCTGAGAGGGATGAAATGAAGAAGGTGCTTTATGCTAGCGCACTTGGTAGTATCATGTATGCTTAGGTCTGTACCAAACCGGATATTGCTTTTGTGACGGGACTTCTTGGCAGGTATCAGTCAGATCCTGGTCTTAGTCACTGGGTTGTTGCTAAGAAAGTATTGAGGTACTTGAAAGGGACAAGAGATTATATGCTGACTTACAGACACATTCCTGAACTCAAGCTAGTGGGGTATACAGACTCTGACTTTGCTGGCTGTGAGGATGACAGGAAATCCACATCAGGTTATGTTTTCTTGTTGGCAGGAGGGGCAGTATCATGGAAGAGTAAAAATGGACATTGGTGACCACTTCGACTATGCAGGCGAGTTTGTGGCATGCTATGGGGCTGCTACTCGGCTATTTGGATCGAAATCTCATAAAGGAGTTGACTATTGTAGATTTTGTGGATAGACCCATCCGGATATCTTGTGATAACATGACTTATGTGTGTTGGTTATAAACAACAATAAAGGACTTAGAGGGTCTAAACACATGGAGGTCAAGTATTTGACCATAAATGAGAGAGTAAAGGAAGGTGACATTACAGTGGAGCATATTAGTACAGATGATATGGTTGCAGATCCCCTAACCAAAGGTCTTCGCCCTTGTGTTTTTGAGAGACATGTCATGGGCATGGGCTTAGTTGCATCATGGGATGTGGTTAGTTAGTGGGAGTTTGTTTTATTTTGCTTCATTATAATTTAAAGTTTTTTTTCATCTGTATTTTTACATTATGGTAAACTTTGATTTATATACATATCAGGTGTCATTGCATGCAGTTTCTTTTAAACACATGAGTGTTTTATTTATTGACATGATGTATATATTTCTGATTTTAAAGTCTTAAGGAATGTGTTAACCTTAAGCAAGGCTGGGGCATTAAGTTGTTAGCCTAAAGGTATGTCTTGTAACACATAAAGTATAACTCGAGTTATTTCTGATGAGACATACAGAGTCGTTAGAATCACGAAGTTTATTTCTCTAGTGAGCCTGTGCCACTTAAAGAAGAGAAATTTTGGACTGATAAACGGATAATACATAAGGAATCACTGCGTGAGTATTATCTCGTTGCCACACTACCACATTGCATCCATGTTAGTAGAGTTGAGGGCTCTCGTGACCATGGAAGGCTCTGTGTCGCTTGATCATAGATGCAGTTACCGCCATGATTCGGTGTCTAAAACTCTATGGGATAGGATTGACTTTCTAATATGACCTCTAGACCAATTTATTTTAAAAATTGTGCACATAAAGTTTTCTTAAAGAGCTGTTAGCCTGTGATTTGTTTTGGTCAAAACTGTTTTTAAATCCTTTTAAAAATAAGGAATTTAATGTAAGTCCAAGTGGGAGAATGTTAGAATTTTAGTTCTAATAAAATTCTATATGGACATAATTAAATCCCTAAACCAGGCTAATTAGGGTTTTGGTCTAATAAAGTGGGGTCATTAAGTTATATTAGAAGTCTAATGTGGACTGGCTTAGTGTGGGCCAGATAGATTCCTATTGGGACTGTGATGAGTCAGACCCTATAGGGATTACTATATAAGGAGAGCTAGGTCCCCCCTCTACCCATGACAACTTATTATTCTCAATTACTATTGAGAAGTGCATTCTTGAAAGAGAGGGAGATATTCAGTGTTCGTCGTCCCTGCGCATTCGGTATTCTCATCAGGCCAGTTACTTTGGGAATAGAGGGGAAGCACCTAGATCTTTGTTCTTTATTCTCCGCTGCAATCATCATCACTATGGATGCGAAACAAGGTCAGTGGTTCTATCCCTATTTTCTATTATTTATTTGATTGTGTTCTTGAACACCCTATGCAGATCCTGGCTTTTGGGATTTTGTCCCTATTCGGATCGATTTATTCTAACAGAAGTATGTTCTATTCTTCATGAAACTAAATAGTTTAAGGAAATTAGGTATTGAGAATGCAGACCTAGAGAGTGAGAATGGTCCTATGGTTGTTAATATGCTTGATGAAATTATTGATTGATTATATTTTGATGGAAGAAAATACTACCCAGGTTTGACATCCCCAAAATCAAACTAGTCATTAAGTTCAATGGCTAAATTTCAAGTATCTGTTCTGGGGTCTCTCCTCTTGCAGGAGCTCCATGAACCCATTTCACCAGATCGATCCCTTCACCAAATTGCCTCATCAACTGGTAAACGGGTTGTAAGGATTTCAAGTAGCACAACCCCATAGCTATAGACATTTCCTGGTGCTGTAACTTGCATTGTATATGCATATTCTGATTAAGATTTTTTTTTTTTTTAAAAAGTACAGAAGGAAGAGAAGTGAGTTAAAACATATGCAGGAAGTATACAACTCTAGTCCAGAATGATGAATCAGAAATGGTGGGAATTGTCCAAAAGTTGCATAAATTTTTATTTTTTTTTTAAATAATGATGGAATTGTGAAAGTATTGCAATATTTTGGTACCTGGAGGAATGTAACCAAATGAACCGGCCACTGCGCTGATACTTGCAGTGCCCCTTGAGGGATCCAGGAGTTTTGATATCTCAATTTCCCCAACCATAGGCTTTGAATTGGCATCTAAAAGTATGTTACCTGAAGAGATATCAAGATGGATAATGGCTACATGATGAAGGAAATCCAACCCTTCTGCTATTCCAATGGCAATGGAGAGCCTTGTAGGCCAATCAGGTACATATTCAGTCTTCATGGTTGAGTCATGAAGAAGCTGATCGAGCCAATGTTCCATTTGGGCAAATAATCATGCAGCAAGAGAACAAGATCTTCATAGATTATAAATCCAATGGGCCTCATCAAACTATCATGGTAGAGTTCCCCAGCCTTTCGAGTTCTCTAATCATCTTGCTCTGGTGTTGAATTACTGTTCTATCCATGGATTTTAGTCTCTTAACTGATAGAATCATACCAGAAGGCATAACTGCCTTGTAAACCGTGCTGAGCTTATTGGACTCCTTTAATGTTGCTTTCACAGCAGCATCAAAATCTATTGCTTGCCTAAGATTCCCAACAAAGATATTTTCCTGCTATTATAACTGGTGGATTAGCAGCTCCATCTTCTACAATGTCTGCATCCATGGATGCTTTTTCTTGCTTCTCCCTCATCATTAACAGAAGAACATCGACGACTGTTACCGATATGAAAACTGCCAAACCAGAACCAATAACAGCCAATAAGATCCTATAAGAAACCTTGTGATGGTAACCCCCATGGTCGGAACCAAAAGAATTTCCACAGGAAGAGCTCAGTGGCTCTCCACAGAGTCCTTTATTACCAGCAAAGCTTGATTTGGTGCTCTTCTGGAATGGCCCAAAGATGGGTACTGGACCACTGAACATATTATTGGAAAAATTTACCTCTATCAAGCACATCATGCCTCTAAATGCATATGGAATGCTCCCGGAAAGTTGATTGTTAGATACATATAATGAAACCAGCTTGTCTAGTTTCCCGAGTTCAGAGGGTAGTGGTCCATGAAGATGATTGAAGCTCAGATTGAGGGCTATCTGCAAATTCTCGATTCGCCCGATCTCAGGGGGGATAGTACCAGTTAGATAGTTACTGCCCATTTCCAACTCAAGAAGTTTTGCACAATTGCCAATCTCATGTGGTATCTCACCTCTAAATGAATTCTGACTCAAGAGAGAAATCAGGACAAGCTCTGAGCAGGATGATAAATAGTTGTTATCTATTTTGTATTGAATGGATTATATGGATGCAATAAATATGTGTGTGTGTGTGTATATATATATATATATATATATATGCAGCTAATATCCGTAGTACAACAATCTGCAACTAGAAAATCGCAGTCACAAATTTTTAGCCACAAAATTCCGCAGCTAAAATCTGTAGTTATAAATTTACTACAGGAAAATCCACAGCTAAATATCTGCATCTATAGCTTTACTATGGAAAAATCCGCATCAAAATATCCACAGTTATAGATTTGTAGTGGAAATATCCACAATTAAAAAATTGCAGCTATATTTGCTACGAAAACATTTGCAACTACAAATCCGCAGCTATAGATTTGTTGTGGAATAATCTACATCAAAAAATCCGTAGCTATAGATTTGTTGTGAAAAAATTCGCATCTAAGAAATCCACAGCTATAGACTTGCTGCGGAAAAGTCCGCACCTAAAACTCCGCAGCTATAGATTTGTTGTGGAAAATCCGCATCTAAAAAATCTGCAACAATAGACTTGCTACGGAAAAATCCACATCTAAACATCCGCAACCATAGATTTGCTGCAGAAAAATCCACAGCTATAGAGTATCCTTTTCCTGTGGTAGGATATCCGTAGTTACAGAAGTAGCGACGACACTTGTACCTACAGATTGAAAACCGCAAGTAATCCACAACTATAGGCTATTGCTGTGGATTTTTTACTTTTTACTGCGAAAAAAAGCGCAGTTATAAGCCCTTTTTGTTGTAGTGTGATCATATTGGAATCTGGATCGTTGGCATTTTTGTAATTGATTACAAAATTATTTTCTTATTATCAAGTATATATTATTTCAACGATGTTTGATAGCGTTTTTAATATCTGATTGTGATCACATAATCTCTGAAAAGGACATGTTCAATGAATTGAGGTTAGACAGTATTTAATTACATGATTTATAGTTCATCATGAGATATTATTTAGTAAAAGATCTTATATGCAAATTAAAAAATTTAATTATGCATGATATTTATTAGAAGCGTCTGTTTGTAACCAAGCATGTTACAAACAGAGATTGTAACCATACTTTTGTTGTCCTTACAAAATGACATGTCGGTTTTTTAAAAAGTCTAAAAACGTTAATTCGCTGAGTTCCCTCATCCCTACTCAAATCACAACTCAGAGGGTAGTTTCGGAAATATAATTAAATAATTCAGAATTCTGCAATCTCTCTCGTCTTGCCACACCTTGCGTTCAGCAATGGAACCACTCCGGCAACAATGTAGCGGCGGCGGTGGCAACGCCCTCCAGCAGCTTATACTTTTCTATTTCTTCTTCAATCTCCCTTCGCTTTTGATCTCTCCTTCAACCTCCCTCTCCTCTTTGGAAACCAAGGTTTGTTCGGCAATCAGAGATTAAGATCAGAGAAAGCATTAGTTTCAATGGACTATACGTAGAGTAGATATAGAGCTAAACATAATAGAAAACAAGAAACGGTTAAAGGTTGGCCCACATGTTGTGAATCACCTCCCAATTGTACATGGATCGAAGACTTTCACCACCATTTACTTGGGTTCAGTTCAACTACAATGGCACTGCTAGTGTTGTAGGAACAATGGGTTTATGAGGAGGAATGAAGAAGAGAAAGGGGGACTGGAAATGGGAAAGCCAGATTTATAAATTCAACTACAGTCCTTGGATCATAGGGGGAGTGGAGTTAGAGCGGGACAGGGGCGGGGGGGGGGGAGGGGAGAGGGCAGGGTGGGGGCGGATTCGGTAGCAGGGGCGGCGGAGAACCGGTTATTGAATCAAGCCCGGGGCCAGGAGTTACAGAGTTACAGTGTCGTGGTCACTCCTTCGTTGCCATATGAGAGAGAGAGAGAGAGAGAGAGAGAAATTTACACATTTAACCTTAAAAAGGAATCTGACTTTTTAAGAGGGGTTCCAAACTTTGAAGTTTAATTACAAAACTGTTTAATTACAAAACTATCCACATTTTAAATTTTTTACTCTTACTTGTAGGCAAGGGTACAAAAAAGTGGTTACAAAGTCTCTTGTAACCACCTCGGTTACAAACAGTTTTACCCAATAAAATAGATTGAATATCTTTTTAATTATAGTAATTTTATTTGAAGAGATTATTAACTATAATTAAAGAGATATCAAAATTCCTTTTAGTTTCTACCTCTTCTAACTTTAGAAGATAGATTGCGAGTTATTTTTAACCAGCACCCTTTTGGTGATAGTTTTAGTTGTTTGTTTGCTATAACTAAAGGGAGGTTTTGATCCCTAGAGGAATTCTATCCATTCTTCTTCTTCATTTTTTTAGGTTTTAGTTTTTTTTTATTTTGGCCCTGCCCTCAGGAGCCCTATTGGTGATTAAGCCATGGAAGCCCTGTCGGTGCCTAATCCATACAGTGCCTTGGTGCTACCTGAAGTGCAAGCAAAATGCTCTTTCATCCCTAGTGACGTCGTTACTCTATCCGAAATTTGAATGGCAGAAGTCTCACTTATAGTCGTTACTCTAATCAAAGTCTGAGTTGTGAGATACCTCTTTCATAATGGTATAGACGTTACTTTGTCCGAAGTTTGAGTTACGAAATACCCCGCTCATGGTCGTTATTCTGCCTGACAAGAGAGAAGCATGTAATATGTCCATCTCCACCTGAGCCAGGTGGTCCCCATTTCGCATTTTTCATGTTTTTGGTATATTTCACCATCAAATACATATTATTATTCTGTCTTTTTTTTTGTTTTTGGCATAATGTAAATCGTTTAAGCATATTTTGGGTCTTTTTCGTTCATTTTATTATTTTATGCATATTTATCATTTTACATGTTAGAATAAATTGAATCCTCATGGGAGAACATTCAAAATCAAACATCTAGTAGAAAGATCGATTCAGCCAGGCGAAATGGGTGCCTAAACCTGATTACTTACCCAAATTCTCTGAGCAGACTATATGAAATCATGTAACCCTTTCTACTTCTATTGGATTGGGCTAGACCCATTAGATCTTAGGCCTTAATCTTAGGTGGCGATTCTATTTTTATTTTTAAATATTATATGATCCCAACCCCCTCCCAATAATTGCCAAGAGACCTCGTCAAATAAGTAGTACTCTTCAGAACAACCACCTGCCCAGTAGAGAGCGGGACATTCCAGCTTCCCTACTTTACCAATGGCCACGGTACCTACACCGACGACAGCCGCCTACGGTGCTGCAAGACACCAAGGGTGTGCGGTAATCCAAGGTGGGGTGAGAGTCGGTAGCTGTTATGCACCATTCTCACATGATTGGATAATGTCGGATCTTTTATGAAGAGAATTCTTACTATCGCATATTCGCATCAAAAGCGGTTGATAGAATCATGTTGATAATTACCAAATAGGTGAGGGTGGTGTGGTCTTTTTGTCATAAACTAAGTTCCTTATTTGAGAGAGTTGTCAAGATTCATCGGCACCTCGAGCGACAAAATAGGTGTCTACAAATATTCTAAATCGAAACCGATTGATAAACAATTTCAATAAAATGGTTTTTTAAACGATTCTAGTTAAACAGTTTTATCGGTTTCAGTTTCGATTTTGGTTTCGATTCGAGTTACCAATTTTGGGCCCAATTAGGAACGGACCTATTTTTATTGGGTTTGAACCACTATATTAGGCTCACGTTGTGACTTAAGAAATGAAAACAGATTAAATTAATTTACATGGAGTAAATCCACTACAAAAACATTAGAAAACATATATAGCATGTTAGGACTAACCGGTTTTTAAATGGTTTAGTATGTATAATCGGTTCAATAGTATATTGGTTCTAATCAGTTTTAATCAGTTCAAACCAATGGTTTATTGATTCGAAATCAAACCAAAGCGTTTAATAAACGGTTTTTCTTTTTAAAAGCAAAACTTAATTGATTAGTAAACAATTTATCAGTTCTAATTTAAACAGTTCGATTATGTTTCGGTAAACAGTTGGAATTGATTACATTAAACGGTTTCTTTTTGCAATTGACACTCTTACAAAGGATTATTATCCTCCCCAATTCCTAAAGCTCTGCAGTGTGGCAGTGCTAGGTGGATATCAACCTAACGGTGAACTATAAAAGCTCGGACCATTGGAGAGGATAATTTTCCCCACCAGCTCAACATATCCACCTAGCTCTGCCACATTGCCGAGCTTTAGGGAATTTGAGAGGATAATTTTCCCCCTTACATAGGTTGTTGATCTGCCCAACTTGTTCACATGTGTCTTTTGGATGGAGCAAGATTTTTGCTTTTACTTTTTACATTTTAGGTATATATAATTTTGGGGAAAAAAAGTTGTTTGGTGGCGTGCCCCTACATCCAAGCACAAGGTTGGCGAAATGACCACTCACTCCCCATGTTGGATGTTTAGGTGCGCTCCCATTGGCCCCCATATTGGCGTAGGGGCCATGCGACCATGCAGCGTTCTCTCTCCCATATATTTTTTACTTGCTTTTTCTTCAACTTGAATTGAATTCAAAATTTTATAGGTGGATAGTGAATAATTAAGACTTTTTAAATAATGGAGAAGAGAACGGTACTTGGACGCGTGGCCCTACGCCAGTCCAAGGGCTAATAGGAGTGTGTGCCCAGGTATCAACATGGGGGTGGGGTGGTCATTTCGCCACCTGTGTCTGGTGTAGGGGTGTGCGACTTCTTTTTCCCTTAAATATATTTTGGGAAAACTTGTTTTTTCTTTATGTCAAGAATTAGGACTAGGTTCAATTTTTACAAGGGATAGGGAATAATTAAAGGGTGTCAAAACCTAGCCCCTACCGATAAGATTGACCAAAACCAACTGAAAAAACTGGACCAAACCGAATGAAACAAATAAAAAACCATTGAGTAAAAGGTTGTAAATAGGTGAATTGATTATCCATTTATTTTAAAATGTGAGAAATTTCTGGTTGTAAGGGGAATTGTTACAAATCAATGAGTATGAGGTTCTGAATACAGAAATTGATTTGTAACAATGCTTCCGTTGATCTCCTTCTCAACTATATTAGCTGGATAGTAAATGAATGATTTGATAGTAAGGTTCATTTTGTGATTTCAATATTAGTTATCTTCTCAATGACTAGTTATTCATTGATTTCAATGTTAGTTATCTTCCCCGTACAATTAATGATAAATAGTAATATGATTTATAACAATAATTTCTCTACAAAACTCTATTTATCCATGGATTTCAATATTACTTATCTTCCTCCTACAATTTATTATGCTATGTTCGGATTACAACATAAACACATCAAATCAATTTTTCTATTCATGACTGTTTACTTGTTTGATTTGGGAAAGGTGAATTATAGTATTTTTATTAAATCTTTCTTCACTGCAAATTATGAATGTAAGATTTCATTATAGGTCAAACCCGAAAAAAATCGATCTAAATCAATATTAACCTGATATTGAAAAATCAAAATAAACCAAAATCGTACCAGACCAAACCAAAACCAATCAAAAACCAAAATTTCTTAACAGTTTGGTTTTGGTCTCATTCCGAGACCAAAATCGATTCAGCCCAACCGAAACCGAGTTGAACCGACCATTTGACACCCCTCGGAATAATGGGGTCTACTTGTGAATGAAATTTAATGACGAAATGGATTGCCAAGTGATTCATTGTCAGGCAATACATATTGGTATTGCAAGTCATCAATCCCAATACCATGCCAATACTGTATCGAAGAAATGGTACGAGCAAAGAGTAAAATTGAAAAAAACAACTTTTAAAGGAAAATCAGGGGGTAAAATTGTTTGATACAGCCGATATATGCCGATACCTTATCAATATCATATTGGTTTTGCAACCAACCGATACCGTACCGTGCACTGATAAAGGATAAAGATAAAAGTTCTACCTAACTTCTCCGTTTCTGTAAGAAGAAGAGATGCAGATTTTTTCCATTATTTTGGGGTTTCTCTTGTCCCCTCCCGTTTCGAATGCATCTTCTTCAGAGAACTATAACCCTAGTTTAATTTCCTCAAGTTGATCAAAAAAATCTTGTCTTTTCAGCAAAAACCCTCTCAAAATCAACCCTAAATGGCCTATCGAATTGGAGATTCAGTCGAAATTTACGGCAAGGAAGAAGGGTTCGAGGGTTCTTACTATGTAGCCAAGGTTCTCTCAGTGAAAAAAAAGAAAGTTTTGGTGGAATATAAGACATTGTTAACAGATGATGAATCGTGTTGGCTGAGAGAAATGGTCCATTGCAATCAAATAAGGCCTCGTCCTCCTGAAATCAGAGTCTCTGAGTTCCGTGTAGACGATGAAGTAGATGCTTATGACAATGATGGGTGGTGGGTTGGGAAGATTACAAGAATAGATGAATCAAAGTATTATGCACAATTTGATGGCAATGGAGGAGGAGGAGGAGGAGGAAGTGGAGTTGCAGGGCCGTTTTCTCAGGTGAGGGTTATAGATGAATCTAAGTATTATGTGCATTTCCCTTGTGGAGATGAGATTGGTTACTCCTTTTCTCAGTTAAGGGTTCATCAGGAATGGAAGGATGGGAGATGGGTTTCTTCCAGGTGAAGAGGGTTTTATGTAGTTGAATGGACTGGTTGTTGTTGATCTCTCTCTCTCTCTTTCGCTCTGTGGTTCTGTTGTTGTTGTTGCTTTAGTTCCTGAATTTGGGGATTGCTGCTGATAGGTCTCCTGTATGTTTATGGTTTCATCTCTTTAGGAATCTGTTCTTCAGTTTCTACGTATCTCTTGTATCAATTAGTTGAAATGTTGTAGAAGTCCATCTCTCTCTTTCTCTCTCTCTCTCAATTGTATACGTAGCACTCTTGTAGCAACACTAAGCCCTTCAGTTTCTCTGCACATACATATGAGAGACAACCACATGTTCCATTTTTGCCATTTATTAGGGAGGAGAGGTATTTATAAAACAGAGGACATGTGGATGCTTATCAGATGTACGTTCACCTGCACGTATGTACAGATGATCCATTCTCATTTGTTTAGCGGGAGGTAAAGATGAAAATTTTGAGAGGTGGGTCCCACACATGGATTTAGAAAACCGTATCAAGGAGGAGTCGGGTCACTTGGTCAGAATAGGCCAGGAACCAGCGGTTTCGAGAACGAGAATCGGATCGATGAATCGGTCAATTCAGATTGGAATCGGTTGACATGGATCATGTTTTCCACCGATCCTAATCGTTACTGCCTGAATCAGAATTAGATCGACAAAATTGGATCCAAATCGGTCGATTCCTAGTTTTCTTTGGGATTCATCTTGAATCAGGTTGATTCATGGGTCGATTCCCAATTCCCGATTCTTATGTGGATTCTTTTTCCATCACAAAATACTAGGGATGTAAACGGATTGGATTTGGCTCGGATTTACTACTATTCGAATCCGAATCCGTTTACCAAATGACATCCATATCTGATATGATATTCGGCGGAATTTTAAAAACTGATCTAATATTTGAATTCAGAAGTTTATAGGATATTTGGATATTATCCGATTAGTAAACCAATCTGACCTATATCGATTACGAATTTTTGATTACGATTACCGATTTTCGATTCCGATTAACAAAATATCCTTATAAAAGTGTTTATAATAAGGGTAAGGGGAAAGTTTTCATACACGGTCGTGTAAACCATGTGGATTAAGAGATAGGTTAGGATTATTAGTTAGTCTTGGTGGTTAGTGTTAGTTAGTTAGCTTAGTTGTTACTAAGGGTTGGGTTGGATTAGGGGTGCAAGTTTAGCCCTGTCGGCCCGAACCCGCCCTGGCCCGCCCTGAGCCCGAACAGGGTCTGGGCTGAAATATTTGGCCCTGAGGGCGGGTCAAGGCTGAAAATTTCTGGCCTTGAGTTAGGGTCGGGTTGGGTTAGGGTTGAGGTCTTGAGCTAAGCTTGGCTCGGCCCGGCCCGACCCTGATTTAAGTTATACTATAAAATATATATTGATATAATTTATACATTATAGACTTTAAATTTCACCCACATTTTTTTATATAATATATTATATATGAAGACAATAAGTGTTATATATAATTTATTATATTGTTATTTTATGTAAAATTAATAAGTTCTTCCCAACCCATTCCAACCCATGCATTTCTTTCCCCCTACCCATGATCAGGGCCAATCAGGGTCGGCCCTGCCCGATCCTGAGGGCGGGTCAAGATTGGATTTTTCTGGCCCTGAGTCAGGGTCGGGTCGGGCCTGGGCCCAGCTAAGGGGACTTAGGGTTGGGCTAGGGTTCTATAAAGCCCGGCCCAACCCGACCCTGTTGCAGCCCTAGGTTGGATTGTATTACCCTATAAATAGGGATTGTACCACATGCATTGGATATGGAATATGAAATAAGAAATAAAATAGTTCAGTCTCTCCTCCTCTGTATTTTCCCAGGAGTTCCCTCACTTACTCGAAATGGTGAGAAAATTCCTCTTTTATGGTTCTTGAATCTCATCTCAGATTCTGGAATCATAACATTGGGGCTTTCATTGAACCTTTCCCTTACAATGGGTTTGTTCACCTAATACAACAGGCTGGTATTCCTTTTCCAGTCACTGGAACGACAAGATTCAAACCATGCGTGCCTACCCTATCTTGAAGATGCAATCTGCAAGGAGCAAGAATGAGTGTATGTGAGAGGGTGGGAGTTTCAAGGCATTAATTAATGGGTGGGGATTTATGACTTTTCCAACTCTTTGTGAGAGACTCTCTCACATACACGGTTTACACAACCGTGTATGAAAACTTTTCCCTAAGGGTAATGTAATAATATATCATATGTTTTTATAAAAATATTAAACTAATCGCATTTTACATTCAGATAGTAAATTATCTGGATATTATCTTATTCAAAATGGAACTATTCGAATCCAAATCAGTTTATCTTTTGGATGGATTTGGATATTTTTCGGAAACCAAAATTATGGATTCGGAAACCCCTAAATGGATTTGAACACAGATTTTCGACTATCCATTTACATCCCTACAAAATAGCTTAAAACCAATAGGATCTGACTGATTCTGGCCTATTCGAATCGGAATTGATTCTGTAAGATTCCAACTGATTCTATCCTAGATTACGATTTTTTAAACCCTGTTAGGAATAGAACAAACAGAATTGGTAGGAATCAGTGGTTTAGATTGGTCATGGACCACATGTTGGGGTTTTTTCTTTTCTTAGGGGGGTAGGAGCGGGTTGGCAGACAAGAAATAGCTTTGTAAAGGAAAAATTAGAGTTCGGTTCCTCTGCACGTACCAACAGGTGAACTTACATGTGAAAGCCAACCACCTGTTCTATTTTTGCCATTTACAAGGGGAGGAGGGATTTTTATGGAAAAAAAATTAAAATGTGATTGGCTATAGTATGTTCACCTGTTGGTACGTGCAGATGATCCATTCTCGAAAAATTATGGAAAAATTACCAAATTACTCAAAATAGTACCTCATCCTTACCACCTTGTTGTTAGACATTTTTGCCCTTGACTTCCTTGTTCTCTCTCTTCTCCAGACCAAACTTTGCTTTCTTCTGTTGTTGTTTTTGTTGTTGTTGTTGTTGTTGTTACTCCTCCTCCATAACCATGAATGATCGGATTTCCAGGACTGAAAGAGAAGAAATCAACAATAAAAAGAAACTGGTGTTTTATAAAGGGTAGGGAATTCATAAAAGGATTGCAAAGATGCAGATAGCCATGGCTGTTCAATTGGGTTTGGGTGAAAGAGGAACTAGTCACAGAAGAGGAGAAGAAAGAGGAGGACAAAAAAAAAGAAATTTGGTCGAAACATTAAGAGGGCATTGAAGGGGGACAGTGATTGGTTGATGTTAGCTTAGGAATCAATCCATGCTCTCCAGAATAATGAAGGTATTACAATATAAACTGTAATATATAAGGAAATGAGATATTGACAGTGGTGCACAATATTAAGGACGCCAAGATAGGGAGGTATGATCATATGGATCGTCGAGATTGTGCTTGGTATATTCTACTGATACACTCCCTAAAGTGGAAGATTTGAAACTGTGAATCTTCAACTTATCCCGAAGAAAATTGATTGAATCTAGAGGAGGACAATCCTTCGGAGAAAATATCATTTAGCTTATCTTTGGTAGAGATGAATTGGACTACGATCTCCTTCTTGGCAACCTAGTCCCAAACAAAGTGGAAGTCGATCTCCACATGTTTGGTGTAGGAATGGAAGACACCATAAGATGGGTGCGTGAGGAACACCAATCTCAAGCTCCATGAGGAGCAAGCGTAACCAAGTAATTTGAGCACATGCATCTACAAGGGATTTGTATTCAGCCTTAGTGGAGGAACGATCATGGTTCGTTGTTTCTTGGAGTTCCTGGTAGATGAAGTTGGGGGCCTTGGGGCCAAGGAAAACAGCATTACCCCCTGCAGATTTTTTGTCGTCACTGCTTCAGCCCAGTCAGCATCACTGAAAACCTGTAGAGTGATGTCGGTGGATTTCTGAATGAAGAGACCATGGCTTTGTGTACCCTTGAGATACACAAAATCCTCTTTACTAGGGACCAGTGAGCATCAGTTGGAGCATGCATAAACTGGCACGCACTATTGACAGAGTACATAAATTGGCACGCCTTATTGACAAAGTAAGCAACATCAGGGTCAGTCAAGGTCACACACTAAGGACCCCAACAATGACTGGTACTAAGTTGGATCGGCCAGTGGCTCACTCCCTGAAGCTGATGGTTTAGTACTGGTAGCCATGGGAGTGAGAACAAGCTTGCAATCTATCATATCTATTCGATGAAATAGGTCAAAAATGTAATGATATTGAAATAAAAGCACTCTAGTAAGTTGGTTAACTGCATCAACACCAAGAAAAAAGCCTAGAGGACCCAAGTCCTTGATCGCAAATGAAGTAGCCAACTGTTAAAGGAGGGAGGTGAAGTGCCAATCATCAATGCTAGTGATCAAATGTTGTCAACATATACAAGTACATAGGTGGTGACTACCCCTTGAGTGAAGATGAACAGGAATGGGTCCGTCTTGGAGGCCCGAAAACCAAAGGCCAATAAGAACTGGGAGAGCATGTAAAACCATGCCCTGGGTGCTTGTTTCAAACCATACAAAGATTTCTAGAGCTTGCAAGCATAACCTGGTTTAGATTTTTCCTTAGAGCCAGGGCTGGGACATGTACGCTTCTTCATTGAGAATTTACTTGGGTGAACAAAATAGATTTCCTGAATGTCACTCAGAACCATCCACAAGAAATCCCAATTGTCTGAAACCATTATCAAAATCTTCTTTTATTTTGGTTGATCCAAATCTGATATGGAATAAGGATAAGCAATGCAAACAAATAACCTTGAGAACAAGCACTAAGGTTTTCCTTTTCCACCAAAAAATGAAGGCTATGAATCAAACAAAACCAAATTGCAACCGCCAAAAGGCATTCAAGAAAAATATGCACTGAGCTCTCACACTCATGGGGGCATAATACACATCTAGAGACCATTGGAACACCACTTGCACACATTGTCGTCCGTGGAGAACCTATGCGCGCAAGACTACATAGGAAGTAAAACCTTACTCCAAACAATTCCAGCCCAAGGAACATATGGATGATGAGAGCGAGTAGCATTCCAAGCAGACTTGACAGAGAATGTACCCGATCAACTGAGGGATCAGGGTCATTTTTGGCTCAAAATGAGAACTAGACGACTCAAAACAGGAATTTATCAACGTTGACAAGAAGTATCTACAGGTACTGGCTCCAAATCTGTCAGCACCGGGCCTAGTCAACACAATGACTGGTTGAGATTTTGAACCAGACGGGTTTGGTTCAGGGGATTTTGGGTTTGGTTTGTGCTATGTGTGACAAAGCCAATTCTATATTTTGAAAACTCATTTTGACAATCCATTAGAAACTAAATCCTAAGTTGTAGGACTCAGAATGCTGTTGCGGGCCAGCTAGAAAACCTCCCAGTCTATAAATAATAGGTCTCACACATCTTCAAGACAATATTGATTTCGTCATCATCTGGACTACTCCAGAGCGACAAAATGTGTTGTCTACAGTTGGATAAACCTACCATCACAAAATGGAATTGTGAAAAGTTTCAATATTTCTCCATCCTCTATCAATGAACATATCAAAAGGTTTTATGATTCAATGATTCTTTAAATGGGGTCATTTAGATGGATCCAGATCCTCTACTGCCGAGTTGCCCAGACACTGGTGTTGCACGCAAAGACTGCCTTACCCTCACTCGAGCAAGGTATTTGGGCAAGGGTAAGATGGATATTGTGCGCAACACCATGTCTGGGCAGCACGGTCCTGCCAGGCAACTCGGCAATAGAGGATCCAAATTGCATTTAAACCCCCTATTGTCTCCATCCCATGTCTTGCATGGCCGCACACAAAACCTTTGGCGTAACTTATTTAATGGTTTTTTCTTGGGAATGTAATAGTTGTTGGTTGTGTTTCTTTACAAGTATTAGGTTGGATTATTGAACTTTCCTACCCATTGTTTGCCACATGGACAATTTATTTAAACTTAAATAACATTACATCAATTGCCTATTAATAAAAAGGGTAGATGTTCTCTATGCCACAGCGCAGCCTAGGCCTAGACACATGGGTCTGCCATTCAGGGGGTAGGGTGGTCATTTCACCCACCCCCATGTGTCTAGGCACAACCTGCGTCCCCGGCACAGAAAACATTCTCCCTAAAAAAAATTGAAAGTTATTGTTTCAAAGAGCTACATTGGTTGGCGATTCCTTAGTTGATCATTGATGATTAAATCAAAAATATAAATTATATACTATTGGAGGTGCGGGGAATCGAACCCCGTGCCTCTCGCATGCGAAGCGAGCGCTCTACCATATGAGTTACACCCCCAATGGAAAAGCATTTTTTTAAAGATTTATTAAGTATGTTAATTAATGGTTCTTGTCTATGGGATTCTTATGGCATAAGATAAAGACAGGAGAATCAAGCCAATGACCTCCTGAGAGCTTACACTCTATCGACAAGGCATTAATCAACTGAGCAAACGACTAAAAGATAAGTTTTTTTTACTCTTATTTAATGGGTTTTTTCTTGGGAATGTAATATTGGTTGTGTTTCTTTACAAGTATTAGGTTGGATTATTGAACTTTCCTACACATTGTTTGCCACATGGACAATTTATTTAAACTTAAATAGCATTACATCAATTGCCTAGTAAAAAAAATTGAAAGAGCTACATTGGTTGGTCATTCCTTGGTTGATCATTGATGATTAAATCAAAAAGAAAAATTATATTCTATTGGAGGTGCGGGGAATCGAACCCCGTGCCTCTCGCATGCGAAGCGAGCGCTCTACCATATGAGCTACACCCCCAATGTATAAGTATTCTTTCAAAGAGTTATTAAGTAATTTAATTAAAGGTTCTTGTCTATAGGGGATTCTTATGGCATAAGATGAAGACAAGAGAATCAAACCGTTGATCTCCCGAGAGACTACATTCTATCGACAAGCCATTAATCAACTGAGCAAACGACTAAAAGAAAAAATTCTTAAATGTGGTAACTTAAGTGGCTATTAAATTAACTTTAAGATGTTTCTTGCATAGGTATCACCCTAGTGAGGTGGGAAATGATTCATTTTGCCGACCCTAAGTAGTTGAGATAATGTTTGATTTATTAGGATAATATAGTATCAATTACCATCAACAAATGTGGTAGGTATACTAATAATTAAAACTTAAGCGGTGGTTTAGTTCTAAAAAATTTGGAAGTCCCAAGATACATGCACGTGCTTGTAGTAACTCATGATTATTAAATTTTAGGGAAATTTATGAAACACCCCTTGAAAATTGATCGAAACTTGAATCACCCCTTGAAATTTGAAAATACTCAGATCACCCCCTGTATTA
Source organism: Telopea speciosissima (assembly GCF_018873765.1). Taxonomy (NCBI): domain Eukaryota; kingdom Viridiplantae; phylum Streptophyta; class Magnoliopsida; order Proteales; family Proteaceae; genus Telopea; species Telopea speciosissima. The sequence continues at coordinate 14,278,342 of NC_057925.1, read as the reverse complement.
GAGCCTTATACTCAAATTAGACCCTACCGTTAGTTAACTGATGAAATCAACTAGTTAAATTTTTTGAAAACCCTAAACTACCCTTGAGAAGAGTGTAATTACCATTTTACCCTTAGATCTAAAAACCCAACATGTGCTCTCTTTTTTTTTTCTTAATTAAAATAAAGAATCGGAGAGGGAATATTCCTTTCCCTCTCCTCTGCAATCACCATTGCCCCAGCAGCCGCAGCCGCCGCCGCCGCCACCACCACCTCCCAAAGACCCAGACTCGATTAATGGAGGAAAAAATGAAAAGGAGAAGGAGAAAAAAGTGGGTTCAGAATAGAGGAAGAAGATGGGTTGCATGTTTATAGGGTTCGGTTCTGGATTTCAGATGGAAGAGAAGTGAAGAGAAACGAAAAGGGTAGAATTGGTTCAGTCGGAGTATTGGAATGGAGAGAGAATAACCTAACCTAGATGGTGGAAATCGGACAGAGATGAGTTGCAGGTCTTGAGTAGCTAGCTGCCCTCTCGATTCTTGAACTCAATCCATACATTCTCCTATCTCTCTGCCCTCTCTCAGGCAACAATAAGAACAAGAAGAAGAAGCTATATACCTCTTCTCAAGTTTTTTCCCCTTTCTTTTTCTTCAGAATCTGGAAAACCAAACACACAGAAAGTCCCCTTCATTCATTCTTTCAATTTTTGCGTGAATTTTTTTTGGCCCTTTCTTCCCGTCTCCTTTTTTATTTGATTTGGTATTGGATTTGATCGTTGATCTGCTTGGGTTTGAGAGTTTGGGTCGTTCGGGACCGCTACGGCCATGGCGGACATCGTGAAGCAGATCCTGGCGAAGCCGATTCAATTGGCGGATCAGGTGACCAAGTTCGCCGACGATGCCCAAACCTTCAAGCAGGAGTGCGCCGAACTTAAATCCAAACGGAGAAACTCGCTGCCTTTCTCCGCCAGGCTGCCCGTGCTAGCTCCGACCTATACGAGCGCCCAACTCGCCATATAGGTTAGAAACTATGAGGTCTGAGCTTGGCCACCGGCCGTCGTTAAATCGCAACAGAGAAGAAGAATAGAGAGTGGAGAGTGGAGAGTGGAGAGTGGAGGGTGGAGAGTCTCGACAGAGAAGAAGGGGCGGCAGACGCAGCAGTTAGGGTAGGCGTCAAGCCGTGAAGGGCAGGGGTTTGGGCCTGCAATCACCCCCTAGCCACCCGGTGGCCGCCACCGTGAACGGAGACAGAGATGGCGTTGAGCAACAAGAGAAGAAGAGGAAAGGGTAGTAATGTAAATTTAACTCTAACGATTTAGTACAAGGGTAAAATAGTCCTTTTACACCAATAACTAACAGCAAACTAACACCGTTAGTGTAGAGGGGGTGATCTGAGTATTTTCAAATTTTAAGGGGTGATCCGAGTTTTGACCCATTTTCAGGGGGTGTTTCATAAATTTCCCTAATATAATGGACCAATTAACGTTCCTTAAGCTGAGTCATTAGTTCAAAAGATTTACTTAAAAGAGAAATGGTATGCACGAAAAGTGATTATTGGAACACCTTAAAGGTCTTTCACCAAAACAAAAAAAAAAAAAACCCTTAAAGGTCATTCTAAAATCATAAAAAATATTATGACGTTGTTGGGTTTTGAAAACTGGATTTGTGAGTCATTCAAGTAGAGTCAAATTTTTTGAAAACCTAATCAAGATTCATTTAGACTAGGTCATGGTAAAAAATGACGAAATTGGGTTATAAACCGTCCGAGTCAAAAAAGAATTTGTATTTTTACCCGAGTCATGACAAACTCGGCGAAATTTATCGTTTTTTAAAAAACTATAAAGCTGGGGGTTTACTTAGAAACTGAGTTGAATAAAATAGCAAATTCGTATTCTAAAACAGTATGAAACCCTCAAATTGTCAACTCCCTTCTCTTGTTCAATGGTATATACTCAAAATAGTGAATCCTTGATTTTATTTTATTTTTCTGATTTTCCCGTATTTTCTGATTTTTTACTAATTTACATATAATATTGTATTAAAAAATTAAAAAAAATGACTCACCTTGACCGGGTTTGACAAGACCGAGTAACCATGTTTTGCTGAAAGACGAGTCGAGTCAGAAAACATGATTTTCCAACTTGGTTTTCACAAGAAATGAAGGGATATTTGGGCTAGCATGTATTCCTTAACATGACATGCAATTGTTGGAAATGTGTTCATCAAATCCTCTGCCCCTGGGTAGATACCCAAGCGTGCTCATCCATTGGTCCAGACACTTGTGTAGAGACTA